>NW_006256908.1:272073-278617 GCF_000478725.1 Eutrema salsugineum | reverse complement strand
CATACATCTTTGAAAAGTGGCTGGTGCATTACATAAACCGAAGGGCATTCTCCTATAAGCATAAGTGCCGTAAGGGCAGGTGAATGTCGTTTTCTCTTGATCCCGGGGGTCTATGGGAATTTGGAAGAACCCCGAATACCCATCGAGAAAACAAAAATAAGGATGATTAGCTAACCTTTCAAGCATTTGATCAATGAATGGTAAAGGGAAATGATCTTTTCTAGAAGCAGAATTCAATTTCCTATAGTCAATGCACATGCGATGGCCAGTTATGGTTCTTTGAGCTATGAGTTCATCCTTATCGTTTTTCACCACTGTGATCCCACCTTTCTTGGGCACAACATGAACAGGAGACACCCATCTTGAGTCAGAGATTGGGTAAATTATCCCTGCCTCAAGAAGCTTTAGTATCTCCTTCTTAACCACTTCCCTAAGGTTGGGGTTAAGTCTACGTTGGTGCTCAATAGAGGACATGGCTTGGTCCTCCAGGTGGATCCTGTGGGTGCATATATCAGGAGAGATTCCTCTAATGTCTGCCAAGGAATACCCTATGGCTCTCCTGAATTTCCTTATTTCACTAAGTAATGCACGTTCCTCATGCTCCAGCAAGTTATCATTTATGATCACGGGAAAAGTAGAGTTCAGGCCTAAGAACGCATACCTGAGCCCTGTTGGTAGAGGCTTGAGCTCAACAGAGGGTGCATCAGCCTCATTCCAGTCCTGGTACAAGCTGCTTTGGCTGGTGACTGATTCCTTGATAGCACAGACTTCAGAGCCACTTTGTTCCAGCTCTAAAAACCTTGCTTCAGGACCCAGCTCTCTTGCATTGTCCAGATACAGCTTATACCCTTCACTTGCTTCAGCCAAGAGCTCATTATCTCCTTGTTCTTGAGTTAGAGCAGCTTGAAGAGGATCCTCAGTGTTCAGCTCCTCAAGCAACTCATCAGCCAACTGGTCCATTGTCTCCACATAGAAACATTGACCTTCAATGGTGGGTTTCTTCATCATCTCATTCACATCAAACTTGAGCCTTTCAGACCCAAGTTGAAGCTCTATTATCCCACCTCTCACATCAATAATAGCTCCTGCAGTGGCTAAGAATGGCCTGCCCAAGATGAGAGGATCTACTGGTTCCTCATCCATTTCTAGCACAACAAAATCTGTTGGAACCTCAAAACCACCTATCTTGACAGGTAGATCTTCCAACATACCAACAGGCAATCTAACTGATCTATCTGCAAGGATAAGAGAAATCTTTGAAGGTTTGAAAACTCTAAAGCCCAGCTTCTTTGCTATGGAGAATGGCATCAAGCTGACTGATGCTCCTAGATCACAAAGACATCCAGAGAATAGAAGAGGTCCAATGGCACAAGGGAGTGTGAAGCTCCCTGGATCAGTTAACTTCCTTGGAATGGACTTCTTCTGAATGATAGCACTGCATTCATGACTTAGTACTACCATGCCTTGAAGTTCTTTTGTCTTGTTCAGAATTGCATCCTTCAAGAACTTCCCCATCTTTGGCATCATTAAGAATGCATCAATGAGAGGCATTGTGAGTGGTGTCTCTTTGAGTGCCTTCTCAAATACAGCTCTTGCCTTGTTCCCTTAGTTGCTTCTTAAATCTCCCTGGAAATGGGAGCTTGGGTTGGTATGGAGGTGGTGGCACATACTTCTTCTCTGGTTCTGGTTCCTTTGCTACCTCTTTACCCTTTTCTGTCCTTGGTTTCTCAGCAACTTGATCATCCTTTAAGGCTGCCTCCCCCTCAGGTTGATCATTGTCCTCAATGATCACTTTGTTGTTCTCAATACCAGGTAACTCCTTGCCACTCCTCAGTGTAATGGCTTTGGCATATTCCTTGGGGTTGGGTTCTGGTTTTCCAGGTAGGTGACCTTGGTTCCTTGAGCTTGATGCCTGGTTTTGCTTCAGTTCCTTGATTTCCTGCTGCATAGTCTGTTGACCCTGAAGTAGTTGTTGCAGAATACCAACCATATCTGTACCCATCTGTGGCTGCTGTTGAACCATTGGCGGCTGAAACTGTTGTTGAACCGGCGCCTGCTGTTGGAACTGTGGTGGACCAAACCCTGGTGGTGCCTTTGGCTGCTGTGAAGTGTAACCAGTGCCCTGAAATGGTTGCTGTTGCTGACCAAAACTCTGATTCTGACCAAATTGATTCTTGGGTTGGAATGATCCTTGAAAGTTGTTCTTGGGAACAAAGTTCTTTAGAGCTTGAGAATTGGGATAAACCTGGTCTTGTGGGTTTGCTACATTGGTGTTCCTGTAAGAGAGGTTTGGATTGGCATTACCATACTGATATCTTTGGAACCTCTGATTCCCAATGTAGTTGAGCTCCTCTTGGGTAAGACCTTCTTCACTTATGTTCTCAAAGATTTGAGAAGGTTCCTCATACTCTCCAACAAAATGTATTGGCTTCTGAGTGGTGAATTTCAGCTTGTCTAATTCACTCCTCAACTCCTTAACTTCTCTGGTGAGCCTCTGTTCTGAGCTTGAACCTTCAGACCTATTTGATCTGTCATAGTCTTCACCATAAGTATCATTGCTCAATGCTAAGTTCTCCACTAGCTCTAAAGCAGCATGTATCTCTTTACCCAGAAAGTTCCCATTGGAAGCAGTATCCAGCTGGTTTCTAATCTTGGGAAGAGCTCCTCTATACAGTGTGCTGAGAAGAGAAGCCTCACTAAACCCATGGTGTGGGCATTGGTTTGTGTAGCTCCTGAATCTCTCATATGCTTCACCAAAACTTTCATTGCTGTGCTGAGTGAAGCTAGAGATTTGGTTCCTCAGTTTTGCAGTTCTTGAGGTAGAGAAGAACTTAGATAAGAAGGCTTGCTTGCATTGCTCCCAGGTTTGAATGGAGCCTCTTGGAAGATTCTTCTCCCATTGATGAGCTTTATCACCAAGACTGAATGGGAATAGTCTTAGCTTAAAGCTGTCTTCTGAAACTCCATTTATCTTGGTCAGATCACACACCTTATCAAACTGGTCCAAGTGTTCCAAGGGATCTTCCATTGCTAACCCATGGAACTTTGAGTTCTGGACCATATTCAGCAATGATGCTTTCACTTCAAAGTTGTTGTTTTGCACAGGTGGTGCCTGAATACCAGCTCCATACTGATGAGCATTGGCCCTGTCATTCTCTCCAACATAGACTTGGGGTTGCTCATATCTTCTTTGCTGTGGTTGGAAAGGGTGGGGTTGGTGGTGCACCTGGTGTCTTTGCTGAACATTGGCCTGATGCCTCTGTTGATGAGCTTGAGCTTGTCCCTGGTGGACATAAGCTTGTTGATGGTGCACCTGTTCCTGCTGAACATTACCCTGGTGAAGCCTTTGACCAACTCCAATACCAGCTCCATGACCTTGAGCCTGTTGCTCCTGAACTGGTTGTTCTATATCTACCACGTGATCTTCTTGTTCTGCCATCTCAGTCTGATCAATTTGTCTACCACGTCTGTCTCTTCTCCTCCTTGGTACCAAAAGGTTGATGTTGTCGTTTAGAGGAAAAGGAGGACCACAGCTTCTTGATCTAGACCTGGTGTTCATACACCTGAAATCACAAACAGAACTTGAAAGGAATCAGTAAAAACAAGAAAGTAAGCACTTGATCTCAAGAACAGATCAGAGCTTAATGCTAATCAAACCACAATTTGGCAACGGCGCCAATTGATAGACAAGACTTTTTAAGGTCTCAGGGCTATCAATCCCCTTGTCAAAGTAGCACAAAGAGGTTAATCAATCCAAGAATGTGGTGATAGACACTAAGCTATATGATCAAGTTCTTAATTCAAGCAAACAAGAGTGGGTTTTGGTTAACTAATGACAACTAACAAACTTAAACAGGTTTAAAGACTAATGACAATGACTAATCAAGAACTAAGCAATGACAAATGATGTGAATATGATATGATGGAGGCATGAGATTCTAGACATGATAGTTGGTTAGGGTGCTTTGGTGCTAAACTAGAAATGCTAATGACAATGATGAGACATGATTCAAATGATTAAGAACTCAAATCTAGGTTAATCCTCTCATGAAGGTATTAACCCCTATACTAATCCATTTTCAAACCAAATTCCCATTTGTGAAACATGAATCAATATGCATTAACAAACAGCTCTTAATGATCATTCAAGCAAATAACAATACATCATCATGCAGAAAAATGCTTAAACCTCTAATACAACTCTTTCAGGAATTTCATCAAACACTTTTGGTGCATGAAATTCCCAGAATCTAGATCTCAAGTGATTATCAAGGATCTAGCATAGAGAACAGCTGTTTAGAGAGATGAATCAATGAATCTAGCCCTAAGCACTCCTAATCTAACACTTTAGCACCCTAACCTACACATCTAGAACCTCATTAGGGTGACTACTCACTAATCATACTAATCTCTCTTAAACCTTTGCAAGTTGAGAAGATTAGCATGATTAATGATGAGAAATGGAGATGGAGATGATAGATTCAAAAGAAAACAGCTTTAAACACCCAGATCTCTTTAAACTCTCTTGATTAAACACTCAAATATAGATATTTCTCTTCTTAATGGAGTCTTTCACAAAAGAGGCAAGAGACAAAGGAAATAAAACTTAATCCTCTCCCAAAAAACCCTAAAAAGTATTTATACTTCCTTAAAAACAAACCGGGTCAGCCCGGAACAAACCGGGTCCTGACCCGGCTTTAATGGATAAAGTGGGAATTACTGCGGGTCGGTCCAGTATGTCCCAGGTCGCACACCTAAGTCGCAGTAGATGAAGACTTGTCTTGTGAAGCCTGAATCGCCTTGTCTTAGCCGCACGCCTAAGTAGGAGTGTTTTGCGAGTGTTGCTGCGGCTTGGTCTCCTTCCTCTCCAACTCGCAGGGCTAAGGCGGTTTCTGGGGAATGTACAAACTGTGCGGGTTGGTCTCTATTGCACCTAGGTCGCAGGCTCAAGTCGGAGTGATTTGCGAGTGATCGTGCGGCATAGTTCCAGGCGCGGCTAACTCGCATGCCTAAGTCGCACGATTGTGGACTTAGCATTTTTCTTGCTCTTGAGCTTCAGACCTCTTCCAGTGATAGTTCACCCGCACATATCAACTCGCAGCATCAGCATTCAGGCGTTCATCTTCAGGCCTGCGGGTTAACCAAGTCGCAAGACCATCTCGCAGCATCCAGAGCAGCTTAGACCACTTCGCATTCCGGAGAGTGTAACTCCTATGAGACTTGTCCGAATTGAATGATTTTGGTTGCAGAAGACAGAGGACTCATTTATCTCCAACTTTGGTGAAGGAAGCTTTGGTGCTTGGGAAGTGTAAGGCTTCCTGGAGGGCACATCTTTGCAGTGCATGTACACGACCAGAGAGAGGCGTCTAGAGATGTGTCCATTCCGGAGACCATATCTTTCTGCTCATAGATCCGAATTGAATGTTCTTGGACGTTCTGGAAAGAAGACTCAAATGGCTCTGATTCTCATGAAGGACCCGGAAACTGAATCGGCCTGGAAGTGCACCGTCCTTCGCATCCTTCAGAACTGATCTGCTCGGTCCGGAATACCTGCGAGATAGGGGCTCCTTCCGACGAGCTTAACTCTCTGCTCACGCGTCCGAATTCCACGATTCCACTTGCTATGAGACCGTGATCCAATGCTCTCCAACTTCTATGAAGCACCCGCCATCTGAATCGGATCGGAAAGTTCCCCGGACAGGCGATTTCTGAGACATGTTTGCACCCGGAGATTTTGGCCGATACACTTCACTTGCGGTACGTGTTTTGGTCGACAAAGTCCACCCGCGGTACGTGAAAATGGTCGACAAAACCTTCCTGGCCAGCGAGAATGGCCGATAACCTCCATAGACCCAAGTTTTCCACTTTTTCAAGCTTTGCTCACCATTCCACCTCCTGGATTCGTCTTTTCAGCTCCATATTCACCTGATAGACACTCAAAACATGCAAAGACTCATTGGGACCTAATGCATCTCCTAAGTTCTAAAACAAACCCTAAGGACCTAAAATGCATGAAATAAAACATGATTTGGAATGATTTATGCAACCTAAATGGTGCAAATTATGAACGTATCAGTTTTAGAAAAGGGCCCGGAAGAGGGTGTAAAAATCAAAATTTTGGCCTTGTAAACCGCACCCATGGTCTTTAGACCCTTGGACAAGCCAGAGAGCACACTTGGGGCTTTCCACAAAGTTGCTGTAGGAGGCATGGTTCCACACGGTCTAGAAATGGCGTCGTTCGGAAGATGCCTTGTTTTTCAGATGAAAAGACCCAAAAAAAACAAAGAATCAAAAGGAACAAAAAAGGGGTGCAAGACGAGGACTTCCAAGGAGGTCACCCATCGTAGTACAACTCTCGCCCAAGCACGCTTTACTGCGGAGTTCTGATGGGATCCGGTGCATTAGTGCTGGTATGATCGCACCTGTCAGTATATGTATCGCAATAGCATATATCATTTGGCTTTTAGTCCGCGATGAAATCTCTTCGCATGTGTTGCACTGTTTATATGGCTTTTCCCGCCCAGCTGCGACGAGCATCGTGCCA
>NW_006256908.1:264373-271973 GCF_000478725.1 Eutrema salsugineum | reverse complement strand
CGTTTAACGACACTTAAACAGGGGCTTATGTTTTAGAAAAGGGCCCAGAAGAGGCTCTAAAACTCAAAATTTTGGCCTTGTAAACCGCACCCATGGTCTTTAGACCCTTGGAAACGCCAGAGAGCACACTTGGGGCTTTCCGAAAAGTTGCTGTAGGAGGCATGGTTCCACACGGTCTAGAAATGGCGTCGTTCGGAAGATGCCTTGTTTTTCATATTAAAGACCCAAAAAAAACAAAGAATCAAAAGGAACAAAAAAGGGGTGCAAGACGAGGACTTCAAGGAGGTCATCCATCGTAGTACAACTCTCCCCCAAGCACGCTTTACTGCAGAGTTCTGATGGGATCCGGTGCATTAGTGCTGGTATAATCGCACCTGTTAGTTTATGTATCGCAATAGCATATATCCTTTGGTTTTGAGTCCTCGATGAAATCTCTTTGCGTGTGTTGCACTGTTTGTATGGCTTTTCCCGCCCAGCCGCGACCAGCATTCATGCCAAGATATATAAGTTAGGACACCACGTTTGACGACACTTAAACAGGGGCTTATGTTTTAGAAAAGGGCCCGGAAGAGGGTCTAAAACTCAAAATTTTGGCCTTGTAAACGGCACCCATGGTCTTTAGACCTTTGGACACGTCAGAGAGCACACTTGGGGCTTTCCGAAAAGTTGCTGTAGGAGGCATGGTTCCACACGGTCTAGAAATGGCGTCGTTCGGAAGATGCCTTGTTTTTCAAATGAAATGACCCAAAAAAAAAACAAAGAATCAAAAGGAACAAAAAAGTGGTGCAAGACAAGGACTTCTAAGGAGGTCACCCATCCTAGTACAACTCTCGCCCAAGCACGCTTTACTGCGGAGTTCTGATGGGATTCGGTGCATTAGTGCTGGTATGATCGCACCCATTAGTATATGTATCGCAATAGCATATATCCTTTGGCTTTGAGTCCGCGATGAAATCTCTTCGCATGTGTTGCACTGTTTATTTGGCTATTCCTACGCAGCTGAGACGAGCATTCATGCCAAGATATATAAGTTAGGACACCACGTTTGACGACACTTAAACTGGGGCTTATGATTTAGAAAAGGGCCCGGAAGAAGGTCTAGAATTCAAAATTTTGGCCTTGTAAACTGCACCCATGGTCTTTAGACCCTTGGCCACCCCAGAGAGCACACTTGGGGCTTTCCTAAAAGTTGCTGTAGGAGGCGTTGTTCCACACGATCTCGAAATGGCGTCGTTCGAAAGATGCCTTTTATTTCAAATGAAAAGACTTAAAAAAAAAAAAGAATCAAGAGGAACAAAAAAGGGGTGAAACACGAGGACTTCCCGGGAGGCCACCCATCCTAGTATTACTCTCGCCCAAGCACGCTTAACTGCGGAGTTCTGATGGGATCCGGTGCATTAGTGCTGGTATGATCGCACCTGTCAGTATATGTATCGCAATAGCATATATCATTTGGCTTTTAGTCCACGATGAAATCTCTTCGCATGTGTTGAACTGTTTATATGGCTTTTCCCGCCCAGCTGCGACGAGCATTCGTTGCAAGATATATAAGTTAGGACACCATGTTTGTCGACACTTAAACCGGGGCTTACGTTTTAGAAAAGGGCCTGGAAGAGGGTCTAAAACTCAAAATTTTGGCCTTGTAAACCGCACCCATGGTCTTTAGACCCTTGGACAAGCCAGAGAGCACACTTGGGGCTTTCCAAAAAGTTGCTGTAGGAGGCATGGTTCCACACGGTCTAGAAATGGCGTCGTTCGGAAGATGCCTTGTTTTTCAAATGAAAAGACCCAAAAAAAACAAAGAATCAAAAGGAACAAAAAAGGGGTGCAAGACGAGGACTTCCAAGGAGGTCACCCATCGTAGTACAACTCTCGCCCAAGCACGCTTTACTGCGGAGTTCTGATGGGATCCGGTGCATTAGTGCTGGTATGATCGCACCTGTTAGTATATGTATCGCAATAGCATATATCCTTTGGTTTTGAGTCCGCAATGAAAACTCTTCGCGTGTGTTGCACAGTTTATATGGCTTTTCCCGCCCAGCCGCGACCAGCATTCATGCCAAGATATATAAGTTAGGACACCACGTTTAACGACACTTAAACAGGGGCTTATGTTTTAGAAAAGGGCCCAGAAGAGGCTCTAAAACTCAAAATTTTGGCCTTGTAAACCGCACCCATGGTCTTTAGACCCTTGGAAACGCCAGAGAGCACACTTGGGGCTTTCCGAAAAGTTGCTGTAGGAGGCATGGTTCCACACGGTCTAGAAATGGCGTCGTTCGGAAGATGCCGTGTTTTTCAAATGAAAAGACCCAAAAAAAAAACAAAGAATCAAAAGGAACAAAAAAGGGGTGCAAGACGAGGACTTCCAAGGAGGCCACCCATCCTAGTATTACTCTCGCCCAAGCACGCTTAACTGCAGAGTTCTGATGGGATCCGGTGCATTAGTGCTGGTATGATTGCACCCGATAGTATATGTATCGCAATAGCACATATCCTTTGCCTTTGAATCCGCAATGAATCTCTTCTCATGTGTTGCACTGTTTATATGGCTTTTCCGCCCAGCTGCGACAAGCATTCTTGCCAAGATATATAAGTTAGGACACCACGTTTGACGACACTTAAACCCGGGCTTATGTTTTAGAAAAGGGCCCGGAAGAGGGTCTAAAACTCAAAATTTTGGCCTTGTAAACCGCACCCATGGGCTTTAGACCCTTGGACACGCCAGAGAGCACACTTGGGGCTTTCCGTTAGTATATGTATCGCAATAGCATATATCCTTTGGCTTTGAGTCCGCGATGAAATCTCTCCGCATGTGTTGCACTGTTTATATGGCTTTTCCCGCCCAGCTGAGACGAGCATTCATGCCAAGATATATAAGTTAGGACACCACGTTTGACGACACTTAAACCGGGGCTTATGTTTTAGAAAATGGCCCGGAAGAGGGTCTAAAACTCAAAATTTTGGCATTGTAAACCGCACCCATGGCCTTTAGACCCTTGGACACGCCAGAGAGCACACTTGGTGCTTTCCGAAAAGTTGCTTTAGGAGGCGTGGTTCCACACGATCTCGAAATGGCGTCGTTCGAAAGATGCCTTGTATTTCAAATGAAAAGACCTAAAAAAAAAAACAAAAGAATGAAGAGGAACAAAAAAGGAGTGCAACACGAGGACTTCCCGGGAGGTCACCCATCCTAGTACTACTCTCGCCCAAGCACGCTTAACTACGGAGTTCCGATGGGATCCGGTGCATTAGTGCTGGTATGATCGCACCGTTAGTATATGTATCGCAATAGCATATATGCTTTGGCTTTGAGACTGCAATGAAATCTCTTCGCGTGTGTTGCACTGTTTATATGGCTTTTCCGCCCAGCTGCGACGAGCATTCATGCCAAGATATGTAAGTTAGGACACCACGTTTAACAAACCGGGGCTTATGATTTAGAAAATGGCCTAGAAGAGGGTCTAAAACTCAAAATTTTGGCCTCGTAAACCACACCCATGGTCTTTAGACCCTTGGGCACGCCCTAGAGCATTCTTGGGGCTTTCTGAAAAGTTGCTGTAGGAGGCGTGGTTCCACACGATCTCGAATTGGCGTCGTTCAAAAGATGCCTTGTATTTCAAATGAAAAGACCTAAAAAAAAAGAAACAAAAGAATCAAGAGGAACAAAAAAGGAGTGCAACACGAGGACTTCCAAGGAGGTCACCCATCCTAGTACAACTCTCGCCCAAGCACGCTTTACTGCGGAGTTCTGATGGGATCCGGTGCATTAGTGCTGGTATGATCGCACCTGTCAGTATATGTATCGCAATAGCATATATCATTTGGCTTTTAGTCCGCGATGAAATCTCTTCGCATGTGTTGCACTGTTTATATGACTTTTCTCGCCCAGCTGCGACGAGCTTTCGTTGCAAGATATATAAGTTAGGACACCACGTTTGACGACACTTAAACCAGGGCTTACGTTTAAGAAAAGGGCCCGGAGGAGGGTCTAAAACTCAAAATTTTGGCCTTGTAAACCGCACCCATGGTCTTTAGACCCTTGGACAAGCCAGAGAGCACACTTGGGGCTTTCCAAAAAGTTGCTGTAGGAGGCATGGTTCCACACGGTCTAGAAATGGCGTCATTCGGAAGATGCCTTGTTTTTCAAATGAAAAGACCCAAAACAAAACAAAGAATCAAAAGGAACAAAAAAGGGGTGCAAGACGAGGACTTCCAAGGAGGTCACCCATCGTAGTACAACTCTCGCCCAAGCACGCTTAACTGCGGAGTTGTGATGGGATCCGGTGCATTAGTGCTGGTATGATCGCACCTGTTAGTATATGTATCGCAATAGCATATATCCTTTGGTGTTGAGTCCGCAATGAAATCTCTTCGCGTGTGTTGCACTGTTTATATGGCTTTTCCCGCCCAGCCACGACCAGCATTCATACCAAGATATATAAGTTAGGACACCACGTTTGACGACACTTAAACAGGGCCTTATGTTTTAGAAAAGGGCCCAGAAGAGGCTCTAAAACTCAAAATTTTGGTCTTGTAAACCGCACCCATGGTCTTTAGACCCTTGGACACGTCAGAGAGCACACTTGGGGCTTTCCGAAAAGTTGCTGTAGGAGGCATGGTTCCACACGGTCTAGAAATGGCGTCGTTCGGAAGATGCCTTGTTTTTCAAATGAAAAGACCCAAAAAAAACAAAGAATCAAAAGGAACAAAAAAGTGGTGCAAGACGAGGACTTCTAAGGAGGTCACCCATCCTAGTACAACTCTCGCCCAAGCACGCTTTACTGTGGAGTTCTGATGGGATTCGGTGCATTAGTGCTGGTATGATCGCACCCATTAGTATATGTATCGCAATAGCATATATCCTTTGGCTTTGAGTCCGCGATGAAATCTCTTCGCGTGTGTTGCATTGTTTATATGGCTTTTCCCGCCCAGCCGCGACCAGCATTCATGCCAAGATATATAAGTTACGACACCACATTTGACGACACTTAAAATAGGGGCTTATGTTTTAGAAAAGGGCCCGGAAGAGGGTCTAAAACTCAAAATTTTGGCCTTGTAAACCGCACCCATGGTCTTTAGACCCTTGGACACGCCAGAGAGCACACTTGGGGCTTTCCAAAAATTTGCTGTAGGAGGCGTTGTTCCACACGATCTCGAAATGGCGTCGTTCGAAAGATGCCTTGTATTTCAAATGAAAAGACCTAAAAAATAAAAAAGAATCAAGAGAAACAAAAAAGGGGTGAAACACGAGGACTTCCCGGGAGGCCACCCATCCTAGTATTACTCTCGCCCAAGCACGCTTAACTGCGGAGTTCTGATGGGATCCGGTGCATTAGTGCTGGTATGATTGCACCCGATAGTATATGTATCGCAATAGCACATATCCTTTGCCTTTGAGTCCGCAATGAATCTCTTCTCATGTGTTGCACTGTTTATATGGCTTTTCCGCCCAGCTGCGACAAGCATCCATGCCAAGATATATAAGTTAGGACACCACGTTTGACGACACTTAAACCCGGGCTTATGTTTTAGAAAAGGGCCCGGAAGAGGGTCTAAAACTCAAAATTTTGGCCTTGTAAACCGCACCCATGGGCTTTAGACCCTTGGACACGCCAGAGAGCACACTTGGGGCTTTCCGTTAGTATATGTATCGCAATAGCATATATCCTTTGGCTTTGAGTCCGCGATGAAATCTCTCCGCATGTGTTGCACTGTTTATATGGCTTTTCCCGCCCAGCTGAGACGAGCATTCATGCCAAGATATATAAGTTAGGACACCACGTTTGACGACACTTAAACCGGGGCTTATGTTTTAGAAAAGGGCCCGGAAGAGGGTCTAAAACTCAAAATTTTGGCATTGTAAACCGCACCCATGGTCTTTAGACCCTTGGACACGTCAGAGAGCACACTTGGGGCTTTCCGAAAAGTTGCTGTAGGAGGCATGGTTCCACACGGTCTAGAAAAGGCGTCGTTCGGAAGATGCCTTGTTTTTCAAATGAAAAGACCCAAAAAAAAAACAAAGAATCAAAAGGAACAAAAAAGTGGTGCAAGACGAGGACTTCTAAGGAGGTCACCCATCCTAGTACAACTCTCGCCCAAGCACGCTTTACTGTGGAGTTCTGATGGGATTCGGTGCATTAGTGCTGGTATGATCGCACCCATTAGTATATGTATCGCAATAGCATATATCCTTTGGCTTTGAGTCCGCGATGAAATCTCTTCGCGTGTGTTGCATTGTTTATATGGCTTTTCCCGCCCAGCCGCGACCAGCATTCATGCCAAGATATATAAGTTAGGACACCACATTTGACGACACTTAAATAGGGGCTTATGGTTTAGAAAAGGGCCCGGAAGAGGGTCTAAAACTCAAAATTTTTGCCTTGTAAACCGCACCCATGGTCTTTAGACCCTTGGACACGCCAGAGAGCACACTTGGGGCTTTCCAAAAATTTGCTGTAGGAGGCGTTGTTCCACACGATCTCGAAATGGCGTCGTTCGAAAGATGCCTTGTATTTCTGATAGACAAGACTTTTTTAGGGTCTCAGGGCTATCAATCCCCTTGTCAATGTAGCACAAAGAGGTTTATCAATCCAGATGTGGTGTTAGACACTAAACTATATGATCAAGTTCTTAATTCAAGCAAACAAGAGTGGGTTTTGATTAATCTAGAGACAACTATAAACATAAACAGGATTAAAGACTAATGACAATGACAAATGATATGATGTGAATATGATATGATGGAGGCATGAGATTCTAGACATGATAGTTGGTCAGGGTGCTTCGGTGTTAAACTAGAAATGCTAATGACAATGATGAGACATGATTCAAGTGATTAAGAACTCTAATCTAGGGTAATCCTCTCATGAAGGTATTAACCCCTATACTAATCCATTTTCAAACCAAATTCCCATTTGGGAAATATGAATCAATATGCATTAATAAACAGTTCTCAATGATCATTCAAGCATTTAACAAATCATTCCCATGATGAAAAATTCATTAAACCTCTAACACAACTCTTTCAGGAATTTCATCAAACACTTTTGGTGCATGAAATTCCCAGAATCTAGATCTCAAGTGATTATCAAGGATCTAGCATAGAGAATAGTTGTTTAGAGAAATGAATCAATGAATCTAGCCCTAAGCACTCCCAATCTAACACTTTAGCACCCTAGCCTACACATCTAGAACCTCATTAAGGTGACTACTCACTAATCATGATCAACACACTAAACCCTTTGCAAGATGTGTTGTTAATCATGATTAGAAGTTGATTCTGTTGATAAGAAATGATGAACCAGATGGAAAGAAACTGCAAATCGATTTAAACTCTCTAAAACAAAGTGTATTAAGTGGTTTTTCACAAAAGGGGAAAAAAAGACTAAAAGTAGATTAAGTGTTCTCTACAAATTAGGTCTAAAAACCTTATAAAGGAGGCTTGGGCGAACCGGGTCAACCCGGAACAAACCGGGTACTGACCCGGCCTTGATGGGCAAAGAAGGGTTTGCCACGGTCTGGTGCATCCTTGGTGTGACCGTGGCATTCCTGACCGTGTCAAAGTCTTTACTTGTGTTCTTGGAATGGACGGCTAATGCCA
>NW_006256908.1:238276-246975 GCF_000478725.1 Eutrema salsugineum | reverse complement strand
AAGAGTGGTGGGGAACAGCTGGCCTGGCGCGTCTGTTGACCGGTCAACGTCCGTACGGTCAACTGAAATTCAAATTTTGGATCGCGCCTCTTTGACCGTGTCACATGCCCGTGTCTACCACTCGAGGATGCTGCCTCTTTGCCGCGGTCTCGACTTGGTCGTGTCTTCAGGCCGTGGCAAACCCCGAGCATTGTCCTTCTTCTTTCTTCCTGCCACGGTATGATTGTGTCCCCGTGGCAAACCCCTCGTGTCTGTGCTCACTCTTCGGTCAAACCCTCAAAAACTTTCCACGGTCAGGCTCTTAGCCCGTGTCTTGTAGACCGTGGCAAACAACGAACCTTGGCCGCTTCACTTTTGCTTTGCCACGGCCTAGTCTTTATCCCGTGGCACTCCTCTCGTGGCAACCTAATCGTGGCATTGTCCGAATGTTGCCTGGTCCCCTTTTTGTCCTTGCCTCGGCCTTGGTGTGTCTCGTGTCATTCCCACCGTGGCAATCACCGAACGTTTGTGATTTTTGTGTACTTTGCCACGGCCTGACATCTTCCCGTGGCAACCCCAACCGTGGCATTGTCCGAGCCTAGTTCCTTCTTCTTTTCTCTTTTGCCACGGCCGCTTAGGTTCCATGTTACAAGGCCGTGGCATTCACCGAACACATGCCTCCTTTGCCACGGTCTGGCCTTGAGACCGTGATTATCTCCCCGTGGCAGCACAAGAGACTTGCCATGCCCTTGTTTTGACCGTGACCGGCCCCCATGTCAAAGGCTGAGCACAAGCTTGTCTCCATTCCTTCATCTCTTTTCATTCTGCATTCACTTTCCAAAGGTTCAGACTCACACCTAACACCTGTAAACACTCAACAGACCCATCAAAACATTCTAAAACATATTTACCAGAATCAGAAGATCAAAAGCATATTTACAAAGGATAAGCTTGGGGTGTCTCCCAAGAGCACTTTGTTTAATGTCTCTAAGTTTGACTTTGGGAACCTGATTAACAGGCTGGTGGATCAAGAAGGGGAACTGATGTAGCTTCCTCCTTCCCTTGTGAAACTAAGTAATGCTTGATTCTCTGTCCATTCACCACAAATTCCTGACCATTCTTCCCTTCCAAAACAATGGCACCATAAGGCCTCACTTCAAGAACTTTGAAAGGACCAGACCACCTAGACTTAAGCTTTCCTGGAAACAACTTAAGTCTGGAGTTGAAAAGCAAGACCAAATCACCAGACTTGAACTCCCTTTTTAGAATCTTCTGGTCATGCAGGGCTTTGGTCTTCTCCTTATAGATTTTTGAGCTTTCAAAAGCTTCAAGCCTGATCTCCTCAAGTTCATGAAGTTGCATGATCCTTTTCTCTTGAGCTGTCTTGACATCAAAGTTTAGAAACTTCACAGCCCACATAGCTTTGTACTCCAACTCAACAGGAAGGTGACAGCTCTTCCCATATAGCAAACTGAATGGTGATGTTCCAATTGGAGTTTTAAAGGCAGTCCTGTAAGCCCATAATGCATCATCTAGCCTTTTGCTCCAATCTTTTCTGCTTGAGCTAACAGTCCTCTCAAGAATGGCCTTGATCTGTCTATTGGATACTTCAACCTGGCCACTAGTTTGAGGATGATATGGAGTAGCTATCTTGTGTTTAACTCCATGCTTTCTCAATAAACCTTCCAGAGTCTTGTTCAAAAAATGGGATCCTCCATCAGAGATGACAACCCTTGGAACTCCAAACCATGGGAAGATGATGTTCTTGAACAGCCTCACTACAACCTTGGAATCATTGGTAGGGGAAGCAATGGCCTCAACCCATTTGGACACATAGTCCACAGCAACAAGTATGTATTGATTTCCATAGGATGAAATGAAAGGTCCCATAAAGTCAATCCCCCAGCAATCAAAGATCTCAACCTCTAGAATGGGGTTTTGAGGCATCTCACTTCTCTTAGATATGTTCCCATGCCTCTGACAGGCATCACATGCTGAAACCACCAACTGGGCATCTTTGAACATTGTAGGCCACCAAAACCCACTTTGAAGAACTTTTGCCACAGTTTTGAATGCCCCCATGTGACCTTCAAAAGCAGAACCATGACATTCTTGCAACACAGGTTGCATCTCCTCTTCAGCAAGACACCTTCTGTAAAGCTGATCCTTGTTCAGAACATAGAGGTAGGGCTCATCCCAATAGTATCTCTGGACATCTCTGAAGAACTTTTTCCTCTTGTAAGCATCCAATTCAGGAGGCTCCACCCCACATGCAAGATAGTTCACTATGTCTGCAAACCAAGGCATCCTCCTTTCTTGAATGCTCTCTACTTCCTCAAATTCCAAGTAGGAATGGAGCACCATCAGAGACTCTTCAGGCAAAGCATCATCTATGGGGACTTTTTCTTCAATCCTCAGCCTTGAGAGATGGTCTGCAGCACCATTCTCAATCCCCTTTTTATCAAGCACCTCCATATCAAACTCTTGGAGCAATAAAACCCATCTCAACAGCCTTGGCTTGGCATCTTTCTTGGTCATCAAGTACCTGAGGGCTGCATGATCAGTATACACAATGACCTTTGATCCCACCAGGTAGCTTCTGAACTTATCAAAGGCAAAAACTATTGCCAGCATTTCCTTTTCAGTTGTAGCATACTTCTCTTGGGCAGAGTCAAGTGTTCTACTGGCATAGTAGATCACATGCAGCTTCTTGTCTTTCTTTTGTCCAAGTACTGCTCCAACAGCAAAGTCAGAAGCATCTGTCATGACCTCAAAAGGTAGAGACCAGTCTGGTGCCTGAACTATTGGTGCACTAACCAATGCCTCCTTGATCAACTTAAAGGCTTCTTCACATTCAGCATCAAAGATGAAATCCACTTCCTTACACAACAGTCTTGTTAAAGGCCTGGCAATCCTTGAGAAGTCCTTTATGAATCTTCTATAAAACCCTGCATGACCCAGGAAGCTCCTTATCCCTTTAACAGAAGTGGGGGTTTGCAGATTCACCATCACTTCCACCTTTGCCTTATCAACCTCAATACCCTTTTCAGAGATCTTGTGCCCAAGGACTATTCCTTCTTGCACCATGAAATGACACTTCTCCCAGTTCAGCACCAAGTTGTGCTGCTCACATCTCTCCAACACCTGTGTCAAATTAGAGAGACAATCCGAGAAGGAGGAGCCATAGACACTAAAGTCATCCATGAACACCTCAACTTTCTCTTCAATAATGTCAGAGAAAATGTGCATCATACATCTTTGAAAAGTGGCTGGTGCATTACATAAACCGAAGGGCATTCTCCTATAAGCATAAGTGCCATAAGGGCATGTGAATGTTGTTTTCTCTTGATCTCTTGGATCTATGGGAATTTGAAAAAATCCAGAGTACCCATCGAGAAAACAAAAATAAGGATGATTAGCTAACCTTTCAAGCATTTGATCAATGAATGGTAAAGGGAAATGATCTTTTCTAGAAGCAGAATTCAATTTCCTATAGTCAATTCACATGCGATGGCCAGTTATGGTTCTTTGAGCTATGAGTTCATCCTTATCGTTTTTCACCACTGTGATCCCACCTTTCTTGGGCACAACGTGAACAGGAGACACCCATCTTGAGTCAGAGATTGGGTAAATTATCCCTGCCTCAAGAAGCTTTAGTATCTCCTTCTTAACCACTTCCCTAAGGTTGGGGTTAAGTCTACGTTGGTGCTCAATAGAGGACATGGCTTGGTCCTCCAGGTGGATCCTGTGGGTGCATATATCAGGAGAGATTCCTCTAATATCTGCCAAGGAATACCCTATGGCTCTCCTGAATTTCCTTATTTCACTAAGTAATGCACGTTCCTCATGCTCCAGCAAGTTATCATTTATGATCACGGGAAAAGTAGAGTTTAGGCCTAAGAATGCATACCTGAGCCCTGTTGGTAGAGGCTTGAGCTCAACAGAGGGTGCATCCGCCTCATTCCAGTCCTGGTCCAGGTTGCTTTGGCTGGTGACTGATTCCTTGATAGCAAAGACTTCAGAGCCTCTTTGTTCCAGCTCCAAAAACCTTGTTTCAGGACCCAGCTCTCTTGCATTGTCCAGATACAGCTTATACCCTTCACTTGCTTCAGCCAAGAGCTCATTTTCTCCTTGTTCTTGAGTTAGAGCAGCTTGAAGAGGATCCTCAGTGTTCAGCTCCTCAAGCAGCTCATCAGCCAACTGGTCCATTGTCTCCACATAGAAACATTGACCTTCAATGGTGGGTTTCTTCATCATCTCATTCACATCAAACTTGAGCCTTTCAGACCCAAGTTGAAGCTCTATTATCCCACCTCTCACATCAATGATGGCTCCTGCAGTTGCTAAGAATGGCCTGCCCAAGATGAGAGGATCTACTGGTTCCTCATCCATTTCCAGCACAACAAAATCTGTTGGAACCTCAAAACCACCTATCTTGACAGGTAGATCTTCCAACATACCAACAGGCAATCTAACTGATCTATCTGCAAGGATAAGAGAAATCCTTGAGGGTTTGAAAACTCTAAAGCCCAACTTCTTAGCTATTGAGAATGGCATCAAGCTGACTGATGCTCCTAAATCACAAAGACATCCGGAGAATAGAAGAGGTCCAATGGCACAAGGGAGTGTGAAGCTCCCTGGATCAGTTAACTTCCTTGGAATGGACTTCTTCTGAATGATAGCACTGCATTCATGACTTAGTACTACCATGCCTTGAAGCTCTTTTGTCTTGTTCAGAATTGCATCCTTCAAGAACTTCCCCATCTTTGGCATCATTAAGAATGCATCAATGAGAGGCATTGTGAGTGGTGTCTCTTTGAGTGCCTTCTCAAATACAGCTCTTGCCTTGTTCACTAGTTGCTTCTTAAATCTCCCTGGAAATGGGAGCTTGGGTTGGTATGGAGGTGGTGGCACATACTTCTTCTCTGGTTCTGGTTCCTTTGCTACCTCTTTACCCTTTTCTGTCCTTGGTTTCTCAGCAACTTGATCATCCTTTAAGGCTGCCTCCCCCTCAGGTTGATCATTGTCCTCAATGATCACTTTGTTGTTCTCAATACCAGGTAACTCCTTGCCACTCCTCAGTGTAATGGCCTTGGCATATTCCTTGGGGTTGGGTTCTGGTTTTCCAGGTAGGTGACCTTGGTTCCTTGAGCTTGATGCCTGGTTTTGCTTCAGTTCCTTGATTTCCTGCTGCATAGTCTGTTGACCCTGAAGTAGTTGTTGCAGAATACCAACCATATCTGTACCCATCTGTGGCTGCTGTTGAACCATTGGTGGCTGAAACTGTTGTTGAACCGGCGCCTCCTGTTGGAACTGTGGTGGACCAAACCCTGGTGGTGCCTTTGGCTGCTGTGAAGTGTAACCAGTGCCCTGAAATGGTTGCTGTTGCTGACCAAAACTCTGATTCTGACCAAATTGATTCTTGGGTTGGAATGACCCTTGAAAGTTGTTCTTGGGAACAAAGTTCTTTGGAGCTTGAGAATTGGGATAGACCTGGTCTTGTGGGTTAGCTACATTGGTGTTCCTGTAAGAGAGGTTTGGATTGGCATTACCATACTGATATCTTTGGAACCTCTGATTCCCAATGTAGTTGAGCTCCTCTTGGGTAAGACCTTCTTCACTTATGTTCTCAAAAATTTGAGAAGGTTCCTCATACTCTCCGACAAAATGCATTGGCTTCTGAGTGGTGAATTTCAGCTTGTCCAATTCACTCCTCAACTCCTTAACTTCTCTGGTGAGCCTCTGTTCTGAGCTTGAACCTTCAGATCTATTTGATCTGTCATAGTCTTCACCATAAGTGTCATTGCTCAATGCTAAGTTCTACACTAGCTCTAAAGCAGCATGTATCTCTTTACCCAGAAAGTTCCCATTGGAAGCAGTATCCAGCTGGTTTCTAATCTTGGGAAGAGCTCCCCTATACAGTGTGCTGAGAAGAGAAGCCTCACTAAACCCATGGTGTGGGCATTGGTTTGTGTAGCTCCTGAATCTCTCATATGCTTCACCAAAACTTTCATTGCTGTGCTGAGTGAAGCTAGAGATTTGGTTCCTCAGTTTTGCAGTTCTTGAGGTTGAGAAGAACTTAGATAAGAAGGCTTGCTTGCATTGCTCCCAGGTTTGAATGGAGCCTCTTGGAAGATTCTTCTCCCATTGATGAGCTTTATCACCAAGACTGAATGGGAATAGTCTTAGCTTGAAGCTGTCTTCTGAAACTCCATTGATCTTGGTCAGATCACACACCTTATCAAACTGGTCCAAGTGTTCCAAGGGATCTTCCATTGCTAACCCATGGAACTTTGAGTTCTGGACCATATTCAGCAATGATGCTTTCACTTCAAAGTTGTTGTTTTGCACAGGTGGTGCCTGAATACCAGCTCCATACTGATGAGCATTGGCCCTGTCATTCTCTCCAACATAGACTTGGGGTTGCTCATATCTTCTTTGCTGTGGTTGGAAAGGGTGGGGTTGGTGGTGCACCTGGTGTCTTTGCTGAACATTGGCCTGATGCCTCTGTTGATGAGCTTGAGCTTGTCCCTGGTGGACATAAGCTTGTTGATGGTGCACCTGTTCCTGCTGAACATTACCCTGGTGAAGCCCTTGACCAACTCCAATACCAGCTCCATGACCTTGAGCCTGTTGCTCCTGAACTGGTTGTTCTATATCTACCACGTGATCTCTTTGTTCTGCCATCTCAGTCTGATCAATTTGTCTACCACGTCTGTCTCTTCTCCTCCTTGGTACCAAAAGGTTGATGTTGTCGTTTAGAGGAAAAGGAGGACCACAGCTTCTTGATCTAGACCTGGTGTTCATACACCTGAAATCACAAACAGAACTTGAAAGGAATCAGTAAAAACAAGAAAGTAAGCACTTGATCTCAAGAACAGATCAGAGCTTAATGCTAATCAAACCACAATTAGGCAACGGCGCCAATTGATAGACAAGACTTTTTTAGGGTCTCAGGGCTATCAATCCCCTTGTCAATGTAGCACAAAGAGGTTTATCAATCCAGATGTGGTGTTAGACACTAAACTATATGATCAAGTTCTTAATTCAAGCAAACAAGAGTGGGTTTTGATTAATCTAGAGACAACTATAAACATAAACAGGATTAAAGACTAATGACAATGACAAATGATATGATGTGAATATGATATGATGGAGGCATGAGATTCTAGACATGATAGTTGGTCAGGGTGCTTCGGTGTTAAACTAGAAATGCTAATGACAATGATGAGACATGATTCAAGTGATTAAGAACTCTAATCTAGGGTAATCCTCTCATGAAGGTATTAATCCCTATACTAATCCATTTTCAAACCAAATTCCCATTTGTGAAATATGAATCAATATGCATTAATAAACAGTTCTCAATGATCATTCAAGCACTGTTTATATGGCTTTTCCCGCCCAGCTACGACGAGCTTTCGTTGCAAGATATATAAGTTAGGACACCACGTTTGACGACACTAAAACCAGGGCTTACGTTTTAGAAAAGGGCCCGGAGGAGGGTCTAAAACTCAAAATTTTGGCCTTGGAAACCGCACCCATGGTCTTTAGACCCTTGGACAAGCCAGAGAGCACACTTGGGGCTTTCCAAAAAGTTGCTGTAGGAGGCATGGTTCCACACGGTCTAGAAATGGCGTCGTTCGGAAGATGCCTTGTTTTTCAAATGAAAAGACCCAAAAAAAAACAAAGAATCAAAAGGAACAAAAAAGGGGTGCAAGACGAGGACTTCCAAGGAGGTCACCCATCGTAGTACAACTCTCGCCCAAGCACGCTTAACTGCGGAGTTGTGATGGGATCCGGTGCATTAGTGCTGGTATGATCGCACCTGTTAGTATATGTATCGCAATAGCATATATCCTTTGGTGTTGAGTCCGCAATGAAATCTCTTCGCGTGTGTTGCACTGTTTATATGGCTTTTCCCGCCCAGCCACGACCAGCATTCATACCAAGATATATAAGTTAGGACACCACGTTTGACGACACTTAAACAGGGCCTTATGTTTTACAAAAGGGCCCAGAAGAGGCTCTAAAACTCAAAATTTTGGTCTTGTAAACCGCACCCATGGTCTTTAGACCCTTGGACACGTCAGAGAGCACACTTGGGGGCTTTCCGAAAAGTTGCTGTAAGAGGCATGGTTCCACACGGTCTAGAAATGGCGTCGTTCGGAAGATGCCTTGTTTTTCAAATGAAAAGACCCAAAAAAAAAACAAAGAATCAAAAGGAACAAAAAAGTGGTGCAAGACGAGGACTTCTAAGGAGGTCACCCATCCTAGTACAACTCTCGCCCAAGCACGCTTTACTGTGGAGTTCTGATGGGATTCGGTGCATTAGTGCTGGTATGATCGCACCCATTAGTATATGTATCGCAATAGCATATATCCTTTGGCTTTGAGTCCGCGATGAAATCTCTTCGCAGGTGTTGCACTGTTTATTTGGCTTTTCCCGCCCAGCTGAGACGAGCATTCATGCCAAGATATATAAGTTAGGACACCACGTTTGACGACACTTAAACCGGGGCTTATGTTTTAGAAAAGGGCCCGGAAGAGGGTCTAAAACTCAAAATTTTGGCCTTATAAACCGCACCCATGGTCTTTAGACCCTTGGACACGCCAGAGAGAACACTTGGGGCTTTCCAAAAATTTGCTGTAGGAGGCGTTGTTCCACACGATCTCGAAATGGCGTCGTTCGAAAGATGCCTTGTATTTCAAATGAAAAG
>NW_006256908.1:237391-238176 GCF_000478725.1 Eutrema salsugineum | reverse complement strand
TTTCCGCCCAGCTGCGGACATGCATTCATGCAAAGAATATATAAGTTAAGGACACCACGTTTTACGACAACTAAACCCGGGCTTATGTTTAAGAAAAGGGCCCGGAAGGAGGGTCTAAACTCAAAATTTTGGCCCTTGTAAACCCGCACCCATGGGCTTTAGACCCTTGGACACGCCAGAGAGCACACTTGGGGCTTTCCGTTAGTATATGTATCGCAATAGCATATATCCTTTGGCTTTGAGTCCGCGATGAAATCTTTCCGCATGTGTTGCACTGTTTATATGGCTTTTCCCGCCCAGCTGAGACGAGCATTCATGCCAAGATATATAAGTGAGGACACCACATTTGACGACACTTAAACCGGGGCTTATGTTTTAGAAAAGGGCCCGGAAGAGGGTCTAAAACTCAAAATTTTGGCATTGTAAACCGCACCCATGGTCTTTACACCCTTGGACACGTTAGAGAGCACACTTGGGGCTTTCCGAAAAGTTGCTGTAGGAGGCATGGTTCCACATGGTCTAGAAATGGCGTCGTTCGGAAGATGCCTTGTTTTTCAAATGAAAAGACCCAAAAAAAAAACAAAGAATCAAAAGGAACAAAAAAGTGGTGCAAGACGAGGACTTCTAAGGAGGTCACCCATCCTAGTACAACTCTCGCCCAAGCACGCTTTACTGTGGAGTTCTGATGGGATTCGGTGCATTAGTGCTGGTATGATCGCACCCATTAGTATATGTATCGCAATAGCATATATCCTTTGGCTTTGAGTCCGCGATGAAATCTCTTC
>NW_006256908.1:229935-235222 GCF_000478725.1 Eutrema salsugineum | reverse complement strand
TATTTCAAATGAAAAGACCTAAAAAAAAAAAAGAATCAAGAGAAACAAAAAAGGGGTGAAACACGAGGACTTCCCGGGAGGCCACCCATCCTAGTATTACTCTCGCCCAAGCACGCTTAACTGCGGAGTTCTGATGGGATCCGGTGCATTAGTGCTGGTATGATTGCACCCGATAGTATATGTATCGCAATAGCACATATCCTTTGCCTTTGAGTCCGCAATGAATCTCTTCTCATGTGTTGCACTGTTTATATGGCTTTTCCGCCCAGCTGCGACAAGCATTCATGCCAAGATATATAAGTTAGGACACCACGTTTGACGACACTTAAACCCGGGCTTATGTTTTAGAAAAGGGCCCGGAAGAGGGTCTAAAACTCAAAATTTTGGCCTTGTAAACCGCACCCATGGGCTTTAGACCCTTGGACACGCCAGAGAGCACACTTGGGGCTTTCCGTTAGTATATGTATCGCAATAGCATATATCCTTTGGCTTTGAGTCCGCGATGAAATCTCTCCGCATGTGTTGCACTGTTTATATGGCTTTTCCCGCCCAGCTGAGACGAGCATTCATGCCAAGATGTATAAGTTAGGACACCACGTTTGACGACACTTAAACCGGGTCTTATGTTTTAGAAAAGGGCCCGGAAGAGGGTCTAAAACTCAAAATTTTGGCATTGTAAACCGCACCCATGGTCTTTAGATCCTTGGACACGCCAGAGAGCACACTTGGTGCTTTCCGAAAAGTTGCTTTAGGAGGCGTGGTTCCACACGATCTCGAAATGGCGTCGTTCGAAAGATGCCTTGTATTTCAAATGAAAAGACCTAAAAAAAAAAACAAAAGAATCAAGAGGAACAAAAGAGGAGTGCAACACGAGGACTTCCCGGGAGGTCACCCATCCTAGTACTACTCTCGCCCAAGCACGCTTAACTGCAGAATTCTGATGGGATCCGGTGCATTAGTGCTGGTATGATCGCGCCTGTTAGTACATGTATCGCAATAGCATATATCCTTTGGTTTTGAGTCCGCAATGAAATCTCTTCGCATGTGTTGCACTGTTTATATGGCTTTTCCCGCCCAGCCGCGACCAGCATTCATACCAAGATATATAATTTAGGACACCACGTTTGACGACACTTAAACAGGGGCTTATGTTTTAGAAAAGGGCCCAGAAGAGGCTCTAAAACTCAAAATTTTGGCCTTGTAAACCACACCCATGGTCTTTAGACCCTTGGACACGTCAGAGAGCACACTTGGGGCTTTCCGAAAAGTTGCTGTAGGAGGCATGGTTCCACACGGTCTAGAAATGGCGTCGTTCGGAAGGTGCCTTGTTTTTCAAATGAAAAGACCCAAAAAAAAACAAAGAATCAAAAGGAACAAAAAAGTGGTGCAAGACGAGGACTTCTAAGGAGGTCACCCATCTTAGTACAACTCTCGCCCAAGCACGCTTTACTGTGGAGTTCTGATGGGATTCGGAGCATTAGTGCTGGTATGATCGCACCCATTAGTATATGTATCGCAATAGCATATATCCTTTGGCTTTGAGTCCGCGATGAAATCTCTTCGCATGTGTTGCACTGTTTATTTGGCTTTTCCCGCCCAGCTGAGACGAGCATTCATGCCAAGATATATAAGTTAGGACACCACGTTTGACGACACTTAAACCGGGGCTTATGTTTTAGAAAAGGGCCCGGAAGAGGGTCTAAAATTCAAAATTTTGGCCTTGTAAACTGCACCCATGGTCACGCTAGAGAGCACACTTGGGGCTTTCCTAAAAGTTGCTGTAGGAGGCGTTGTTCCACACGATCTCGAAATGGCGTCGTTCGAAAGATGCCTTGTATTTCAAATGAAAAGACCTAAAAAAAAAAAAGAATCAAGAGAAACAAAAAAGGGGTGAAACACGAGGACTTCCCGGGAGGCCACCCATCCTAGTATTACTCTCGCCCAAGCACGCTTAACTGCGGAGTTCTGATGGGATCCGGTGCATTAGTGCTGGTATGATTGCACCCGATAGTATATGTATCGCAATAGCACATATCCTTTGCCTTTGAGTCCGCAATGAATCTCTTCTCATGTGTTGCACTGTTTATATGGCTTTTCCGCCCAGCTGCGACAAGCATTCATGCCAAGATATATAAGTTAGGACACCACGTTTGACGACACTTAAACCCGGGCTTATGTTTTAGAAAAGGGCCCGGAAGAGGGTCTAAAACTCAAAATTTTGGCCTTGTAAACCGCACCCATGGGCTTTAGACCCTTGGACACGCCAGAGAGCACACTTGGGGCTTTCCGTTAGTATATGTATCGCAATAGCATATATCCTTTGGCTTTGAGTCCGCGATGAAATCTCTCCGCATGTGTTGCACTGTTTATATGGCTTTTCCCGCCCAGCTGAGACGAGCATTCATGCCAAGATATATAAGTTAGGACACCACGTTTGACGACACTTAAACCGGGGCTTATGTTTTAGAAAAGGGCCCGGAAGAGGGTCTAAAACTCAAAATTTTGGCATTGTAAAGCGCACCCATGGTCTTTAGACCCTTGGACACGCCAGAGAGCACACTTGGTGCTTTCCGAAAAGTTGCTTTAGGAGGCGTGGTTCCACACGATCTCGAAATGGCGTCGTTCGAAAGATGCCTTGTATTTCAAATGAAAAGACCTAAAAAAAAAAAACAAAAGAATCAAGAGGAACAAAAAAGGAGTGCAACACGAGGACTTCCCGGGAGGTCACCCATCCTAGTACTACTCTCGCCCAAGCACGCTTAACTGCAGAGTTCTGATGGGATCCGGTGCATTAGTGCTGGTATGATCGCGCCTGTTAGTACATGTATCGCAATAGCATATATCCTTTGGTTTTGAGTCCGCAATGAAATCTCTTCGCGTGTGTTGCACTGTTTATATGGCTTTTCCCGCCCAGCCGCGACCAGCATTCATACCAAGATATATAAGTTAGGACACCACGTTTGACGACACTTAAACAGGGCCTTATGTTTTAGAAAAGGGCCCAGAAGAGGCTCTAAAACTCAAAATTTTGGCCTTGTAAACCGCACCCATGGTCTTTAGACCCTTGGACACGTCAGAGAGCACACTTGGGGCTTTCCGAAAAGTTGCTGTAGGAGGCATGGTTCCACACGGTCTAGAAATGGCGTCGTTCGGAAGGTGCCTTGTTTTTCAAATGAAAAGACCCAAAAAAAAACAAAGAATCAAAAGGAACAAAAAAGTGGTGCAAGACGAGGACTTCTAAGGAGGTCACCCATCTTAGTACAACTCTCGCCCAAGCACGCTTTACTGTGGAGTTCTGATGGGATTCGGAGCATTAGTGCTGGTATGATCGCACCCATTAGTATATGTATCGCAATAGCATATATCCTTTGGCTTTGAGTCCGCGATGAAATCTCTTCGCATGTGTTGCACTGTTTATTTGGCTTTTCCCGCCCAGCTGAGACGAGCATTCATGCCAAGATATATAAGTTAGGACACCACGTTTGACGACACTTAAACCGGGGCTTATGTTTTAGAAAAGGGCCCGGAAGAGGGTCTAAAATTCAAAATTTTGGCCTTGTAAACTGCACCCATGGTCACGCTAGAGAGCACACTTGGGGCTTTCCTAAAAGTTGCTGTAGGAGGCGTTGTTCCACACGATCTCGAAATGGCGTCGTTCGAAAGATGCCTTGTATTTCAAATGAAAAGACCTAAAAAAAAAAAAGAATCAAGAGAAACAAAAAAGGGGTGAAACACGAGGACTTCCCGGGAGGCCACCCATCCTAGTATTACTCTCGCCCAAGCACGCTTAACTGCGGAGTTCTGATGGGATCCGGTGCATTAGTGCTGGTATGATTGCACCCGATAGTATATGTATCGCAATAGCACATATCCTTTGCCTTTGAGTCCGCAATGAATCTCTTCTCATGTGTTGCACTGTTTATATGGCTTTTCCGCCCAGCTGCGACAAGCATTCATGCCAAGATATATAAGTTAGGACACCACGTTTGACGACACTTAAACCCGGTCTTATGTTTTAGAAAAGGGCCCGGAAGAGGGTCTAAAACTCAAAATTTTGGCCTTGTAAACCGCACCCATGGGCTTTAGACCCTTGGACACGCCAGAGAGCACACTTGGGGCTTTCCGTTAGTATATGTATCGCAATAGCATATATCCTTTGGCTTTGAGTCCGCGATGAAATCTCTCCGCATGTGTTGCACTGTTTATATGGCTTTTCCCGCCCAGCTGAGACGAGCATTCATGCCAAGATGTATAAGTTAGGACACCACGTTTGACGACACTTAAACCGGGTCTTATGTTTTAGAAAAGGGCCCGGAAGAGGGTCTAAAACTCAAAATTTTGGCATTGTAAACCGCACCCATGGTCTTTAGATCCTTGGACACGCCAGAGAGCACACTTGGTGCTTTCCGAAAAGTTGCTTTAGGAGGCGTGGTTCCACACGATCTCGAAATGGCGTCGTTCGAAAGATGCCTTGTATTTCAAATGAAAAGACCTAAAAAAACAAAAGAATCAAGAGGAACAAAAGAGGAGTGCAACACGAGGACTTCCCGGGAGGTCACCCATCCTAGTACTACTCTCGCCCAAGCACGCTTAACTGCAGAATTCTGATGGGATCCGGTGCATTAGTGCTGGTATGATCGCGCCTGTTAGTACATGTATCGCAATAGCATATATCCTTTGGTTTTGAGTCCGCAATGAAATCTCTTCGCATGTGTTGCACTGTTTATATGGCTTTTCCCGCCCAGCCGCGACCAGCATTCATACCAAGATATATAAGTTAGGACACCACGTTTGACGACACTTAAACAGGGGCTTATGTTTTAGAAAAGGGCCCAGAAGATGCTCTAAAACTCAAAATTTTGGCCTTGTAAACCGCACCCATGGTCTTTAGACCCTTGGACACGTCAGAGAGCACACTTGGGGCTTTCCGAAAAGTTGCTGTAGGAGGCATGGTTCCACACGGTCTAGAAATGGCGTCGTTCGGAAGGTGCCTTGTTTTTCAAATGAAAAGACCCAAAAAAAAAAACAAAGAATCAAAAGGAACAAAAAAGTGGTGCAAGACGAGGACTTCTAAGGAGGTCACCCATCTTAGTACAACTCTCGCCCAAGCACGCTTTACTGTGGAGTTCTGATGGGATTCGGAGCATTAGTGCTGGTATGATCGCACCCATTAGTATATGTATCGCAATAGCATATATCCTTTGGCTTTGAGTCCGCGATGAAATCTCTTCGCATGTGTTGCACTGTTTATATGGCTTTTCCCGCCCAGCCGCGGACGAGCATTCAT
>NW_006256908.1:228913-229835 GCF_000478725.1 Eutrema salsugineum | reverse complement strand
GTTCGAAGATGCCTTGTATTTCAATGAAAAGACCTAAAAAAAAAAGAATCAAGAGAAACAAAAAAGGGGTGAAACACGAGGACTTCCCGGGAGGCCACCCATCCTAGTATTACTCTCGCCCAAGCACGCTTAACTGCAGAGTTCTGATGGGATCCGATGCATTAGTGCTGGTATGATTGCACCCGATAGTATATGTATCGCAATAGCACATATCCTTTGCCTTTGAGTCCGCAATGAATCTCTTTTCATGTGTTGCACTGTTTATATGGCTTTTCCGCCCAGCTGCGACGAGCATTCATGCCAAGATATATAAGTTAGGACACCACGTTTGACGACACTTAAACCCGGGCTTATGTTTTAGAAAAGGGCCCGGAAGAGGGTCTAAAACTCAAAATTTTGGCCTTTTAAACCGCACCCATGGTCTTTAGACCCTTGGACACGCCAGAGAGCACACTTGGGGCTTTCCGTTAGTATATGTATAGCAATAGCATATATGCTTTGGCTTTGAGTCCGCAATGAAATCTCTTCGCGTGTGTTGCACTTTTTATATGGCTTTTCCACCCAGCTGCGACGAGCATTCATGCCAAGATATATAAGTTAGGACACCACGTTTGACGACACTTAAACCGGGGCTTATGTTTTAGAAAAGGGCCCGGAAGAGGGTCTAAAACTCAAAATTTTGGCCTTGTAAACCGCACCCATGGGCTTTAGACCCTTGGACACGCCAGAGAGCACACTTGGGGCTTTCCGTTAGTATATGTATCGCAATAGCATATCTCCTTTGGCTTTGAGTCCACGATGACATCTCTCCGCATATGTTGCACTGTTTATATGGCTTTTCCCGCCCAGCTGAGACGAGCATTCATGCCAAGATATATAAGTTAGGACACCACGTTTGACGACACTTAAACCGGGGCTTATG
>NW_006256908.1:226288-227946 GCF_000478725.1 Eutrema salsugineum | reverse complement strand
TTTAGGAGGCGTGGTTCCACACGATCTCGAAATGGCGTCGTTCGAAAGATGCCTTGTATTTCAAATGAAAAGACTAAAAAAAAAAAACAAAAGAATCAAGAGGAACAAAAGAGGAGTGCAACACGAGGACTTCCCGGGAGGTCACCCATCCTAGTACTACTCTCGCCCAAGCACGCTTAACTGCAGAGTTAAGATGGGATCCGGTGCATTAGTGCTGGTATGATCGCACCTGTTAGTATATGTATCGCAATAGCATATATCCTTTGGTTTTGAGTCCGCAATGAAATCTCTTCGCGTGTGTTGCACTGTTTATATGGCTTTTCCCGCCCAGCCGCGACCAGCATTCATACCAAGATATATAATTTAGGACACCACGTTTGACGACACTTAAACAGGGGCTTATGTTTTAGAAAAGGGCCCAGAAGAGGCTCTAAAACTCAAAATTTTGGCCTTGTAAACCGCACCCATGGTCTTTAGACCCTTGGACACGTCAGAGAGCACACTTGGGGCTTTCCGAAAAGTTGCTGTAGGAGGCATGGTTCCACACGGTCTAGAAATGGCGTCGTTCGGAAGGTGCCTTGTTTTTCAAATGAAAAGACCCAAAAAAAAACAAAGAATCAAAAGGAACAAAAAAGTGGTGCAAGACGAGGACTTCTAAGGAGGTCACCCATCTTAGTACAACTCTCGCCCAAGCACGCTTTACTGTGGAGTTCTGATGGGATTCGGAGCATTAGTGCTGGTATGATCGCACCCATTAGTATATGTATCGCAATAGCATATATCCTTTGGCTTTGAGTCCGCGATGAAATCTCTTCGCATGTGTTGCACTGTTTATTTGGCTTTTCCCGCCCAGCTGAGACGAGCATTCATGCCAAGATATATAAGTTAGGACACCACGTTTGACGACACTTAAACCGGGGCTTATGTTTTAGAAAAGGGCCCGGAAGAGGGTCTAAAATTCAAAATTTTGGCCTTGTAAACTGCACCCATGGTCACGCTAGAGAGCACACTTGGGGCTTTCCTAAAAGTTGCTGTAGGAGGCGTTGTTCCACACGATCTCGAAATGGCGTCGTTCGAAAGATGCCTTGTATTTCAAATGAAAAGACCTAAAAAAAAAAGAATCAAGAGAAACAAAAAAGGGGTGAAACACGAGGACTTCCCGGGAGGCCACCCATCCTAGTATTACTCTCGCCCAAGCACGCTTAACTGCAGAGTTCTGATGGGATCCGATGCATTAGTGCTGGTATGATTGCACCCGATAGTATATGTATCGCAATAGCACATATCCTTTGCCTTTGAGTCCGCAATGAATCTCTTTTCATGTGTTGCACTGTTTATATGGCTTTTCCGCCCAGCTGCGACGAGCATTCATGCCAAGATATATAAGTTAGGACACCACGTTTGACGACACTTAAACCCGGGCTTATGTTTTAGAAAAGGGCCCGGAAGAGGGTCTAAAACTCAAAATTTTGGCCTTTTAAACCGCACCCATGGTCTTTAGACCCTTGGACACGCCAGAGAGCACACTTGGGGCTTTCCGTTAGTATATGTATAGCAATAGCATATATGCTTTGGCTTTGAGTCCGCAATGAAATCTCTTCGCGTGTGTTGCACTGTTTTATATGGCTTTTCCACCCAAGCTGCGACGAGCATTCATG
>NW_006256908.1:224133-225979 GCF_000478725.1 Eutrema salsugineum | reverse complement strand
GAAGAGGTCTAAACTCAAATTTTGCTTGTAAACCGCACCCATGGGCTTAGACCCTTGGACACGCCAGAGAGCACACTTGGGCTTTCCGTTAGTATATGTATCGCAATAGCATATATCCTTAGACTTTGAGTCCACGATGAAATCTCTCCGCATATGTTGCACTGTTTATATGGCTTTTCCCGCCCAGCTGAGACGAGCATTCATGCCAAGATATATAAGTTAGGACACCACGTTTGACGACACTTAAACCGGGGCTTATGTTTTAGAAAAGGGCCCGGAAGAGGGTCTAAAATTCAAAATTTTGGCCTTGTAAACTGCACCCATGGTCTTAAGACCCTTGGCCACGCCAGAGAGCACACTTGGGGCTTTCCTAAAAGTTGCTGTAGGAGGCGTTGTTCCACATGATCTCGAAATGGCGTCGTTCGAAAGATGCCTTGTATTTCAAATGAAACGACCTAAAAAAAAAAGAATCAAGAGAAAAAAAAAAGGGGTGAAACACGAGGACTTCCCGAGAGGCCACCCATCCTAGTATTACTCTCGCCCAAGCACGCTTAACTGCGGAGTTCTGATGGGATCCGGTGCATTAGTGCTGGTATGATTGCACCCGATAGTATATGTATCGCAATAGCACATATCCTTTGCCTTTGAGTCCGCAATGAATCTCTTTTCATGTGTTGCACTGTTTATATGGCTTTTCCGCCCAGCTGCGACGAGCATTCATGCCAAGATATATAAGTTAGGACACCACGTTTGACGACACTTAAACCCGGGCTTATGTTTTAGAAAAGGGCCCGGAAGAGGGTCTAGAACTCAAAATTTTGGCCTTGTAAACCGCACCCATGGTCTTTAGACCCTTGGACACGCCAGAGAGCACACTTGGGGCTTTCCGTTAGTATATGTATCGCAATAGCATATATCCTTTGGCTTTGAGTCCGCGATGAAATCCCTCCGCATGTGTTGCACTGTTTATATGCCTTTTCCCGCCCAGCTGAGACGAGCATTCATGCCAAGATATATAAGTTAGGACACCACGTTTGACGACACTTAAACCGGGGCTTATGTTTTAGAAAAGGGCCCGGAAGAGGGTCTAAAACTCAAAATTTTGGCATTGTAAACCGCACCCATGGTCTTTAGACCCTTGGACACGCCAGAGAGCACACTTGGTGCTTTCGGAAAAGTTGCTTAGGAGGCGTGGTTCCACACGATCTCGAAATGGCGTCGTTCGAAAGATGCCTTGTATTTCAAATGAAAAGACCTAAAAAAAAAAACAAAAGAATCAAGAGGAACAAAAGAGGAGTGCAACACGAGGACTTCCCGGGAGGTCACCCATCCTAGTACTACTCTCGCCCAAGCACGCTTAACTGCAGAGTTAAGATGGGATCCGGTGCATTAGTGCTGGTATGATCGCACCTGTTAGTATATGTATCGCAATAGCATATATCCTTTGGTTTTGAGTCCGCAATGAAATCTCTTCGCGTGTGTTGCACTGTTTATATGGCTTTTCCCGCCCAGCCGCGACCAGCATTCATACCAAGATATATAATTTAGGACACCACGTTTGACGACACTTAAACAGGGGCTTATGTTTTAGAAAAGGGCCCAGAAGAGGCTCTAAAACTCAAAATTTTGGCCTTGTAAACCGCACCCATGGTCTTTAGACCCTTGGACACGTCAGAGAGCACACTTGGGGCTTTCCGAAAAGTTGCTGTAGGAGGCATGGTTCCACACGGTCTAGAAATGGCGTCGTTCGGAAGGTGCCTTGTTTTTCAAATGAAAAGACCCAAAAAAAAACAAAGAATCAAAAGGAACAAAAAAGTGGTGCAAGAACAGAGTCTCCTTAAGAGCC
>NW_006256908.1:222882-224033 GCF_000478725.1 Eutrema salsugineum | reverse complement strand
CGGACTCAAAGCCAAAGAATATATGCTATTGCGATACATATACTATCGGGTGCGATCATACCAGCACTAATGCACCGGATCCCATCAGAACTCCGCAGTAAAGCGTGCTTGGGCGAGAGTTGTACTAGGATGGGTGACCTCCTTGGAAGTCCTTGTGTTGCACTCCTTTTTTGTTCCTCTTGATTCTTTTGTTTTTTTTTTTTAGGACTTTTCATTTGAAATACAAGGCATCTTTCGAACGACGCCAGTTCTAGATCGTGTGGAACCACGCCTCTTACAGAAACTTTTTAGAAAGCCCCAAGAATGCTCTAGGGCGTGCCCAAGGGTCTAAAGAACTTGGGTGTGGTTTACGAGGCCAAAATTTTGAGTTGTAGACCCTCTTCCGGGCCCTTTTCTAAAACATAAGCCCGAGTTTAAGTGTCGTCAAACGTGGTGTCCTAACTTATATATCTTGGCATGAATGCTCGTCGCAGCTGGGCGGAAAAGCCATATAAACAGTGCAACACATGAGAAGAGATTCATTGCGGACTCAAAGGCAAAGGATATATGCTATTGCGATACATATACTATCGGGTGCAATCATACCAGCACTAATGCACCGGATCCCATCGGAACTCCACAGTTAAGCGTGCTTGGGCGAGAGTAATTCTAGGATGGGTGACCTCCCAGGAAGTCCTCGTGTTGGACTCCTTTTTTGTTCCTCTTGATTCTTTTTTTTTTTAGGTCTTTTCATTTGAAATAGAAGGCATTTTTCGAACGACGCCATTTCGAGATCGTGTGGAACAACGCCTCCTACAGCAACTTTTTGGAAAGCCCCAAGTGTGCTTTTTGGCGTGTCCAAGGGTCTAAAGACCATGGGTGCGGTTTTACAAGGCCAAAATTTTGAGTTTTAGACCCTCTTCCGGGCCCTTTTCTAAAACATAAGCCCCTGTTTAAGTGTCGTCAAACGTGGTGTCCTAACTTATATATCTTGGCATGAATGCTGGTCGTGGCTGGGCGGGAAAAGCCATATAAATAGTGCAACACACGCGAAGAGATTTCATTGCGGACTCAAAACCAAAGGATATATGCTATTGCGATACATTTACTAACAGGTGCGATCATACCAGCACTAATGCACCGGATCCCATCAGAACTCCGCAGTAAAGCGT
>NW_006256908.1:216428-221693 GCF_000478725.1 Eutrema salsugineum | reverse complement strand
TCGCAGCTGGGCGGAAAAGCCATATAAACAGTGCAACACACGCGAAGAGATTTCATTGCAGTCTCAAAGCCAAAAAAGACCCAAAAAAAAAACAAAGAATCAAAAGGAACAAAAAAGTGGTGCAAGACTGATAGACAAGACTTTTTAAGGTCTCAGGGCTATCAATCCCCTTGTCAATGTAGCACAAAGAGGTTTATCAATCCAGATGTGGTGTTAGACACTAAGCTATATGATCAAGTTCTTAATTCAAGCAAACAAGAGTGGGTTTTGATTACTCTAGAGAAAACTATAAACATAAACAGGATTAAAGACTAATGACAATGACAAATGATATGATGTGAATATGATATGATGGAGGCATGAGATTCTAGACATGATAGTTGGTCAGGGTGCTTTGGTGTTAAACTAGAGATGCTGATGACAATGATGAGACATGATTCAAGTGATTAAAAACTCTAATCTAGGTTAATCCTCTCATGAAGGTATTAACCCCTATACTAATCCATTTTCAAACCAAATTCCCATTTGTGAAATATGAACCAATATGCATTAATAAACAGTTCTCAATGATCATTCAAGCATTTAACAAATCATTCCCATGATGAAAAATTACTTAAACCTCTAACACAACTCTTTCAGGAATTTCATCAAACACTTTTGGTGCATGAAATTCCCAGAATCTAAATCTCAAGTGATTATCAAGGATCTAGCATAGAGAACAGTTGTTTAGAGAAATGAATCAATGAATCTAGCCCTAAGCACTCCTAATCTAACACTTTAGCACCCTAACCTACACATCTAGAACCTCATTAAGGTGACTACTCACTAATCATACTAATCTCTCTTAAACCTTTGCAAGTTGAGAAGATTAGCATGATTAATGATGAGAAATGGAGATGGAGATGATAGATTCAAAAGAAAACAGCTTTAAACACCCAGATCTCTTTAAACTCTCTTGATTAAACACTCAAATATAGATATTTCTCTTCTTAATGGAGTCTTTTTCACAAAAGAGGCAAGAGACAAAGGGAATAAAACTTAATTCTCTCCCAAAAAACCCTAAAAAGTATTTATACTTCCTTAAAAACGAACCGGGTCAGCCCGGAACAAACCGGGTCCTGACCCGGCTTTAATGGATAAAGTGGGAATTACTGCGGGTTGGTCCAGTATGTCCCAGGTCGCACACCTAAGTCGCAGTAGATTAAGACTTGTCTTGTGAAGCCTGAATCGCCTTGTCTTAGCCGCACGCCTAAGTAGGAGTGTTTTGCGAGTGTTGCTGCGGCTTGCTCTCCTTCCTCTCCAACTCGCAGGGCTAAGGCGGTTTCTGGGGATTGTACAAACTGTGCGGGTTGGTCTCTATTGCACCTAGGTCGCCGGCTCAAGTCGGAGTGATTTGCGAGTGATCGTGCGACATAATTCCAGGCGCGGCTAACTCGCATGCCTAAGTCGCACGATTGTGGACTTAGCATTTCTCTTGCTCTTGAGCTTCAGACCTCTTCCAGTGATAGTTTACCCGCACATATCAACTCGCAGCATCAGCATTCAGGCGTTCATCTTCAGGCCTGCGGGTTAACCAAGTCGCAAGACCATCTCGCAGCATCCAGAGCAGCTTAGACCACTTCGCATTCCGGAGAGTGTAACTCCTATGAGACTAGTCCGAATTGAATGATTTCGGTTGCAGAAGACAGAAGACTCATTTATCTCCAACTTTTGTGAAGGAAGCTTCGGTGCTTGGGAAGTGTAAGGCTTCCTGGAGGGCACATCTTTGCAGTGCATGTACACGACCAGAGAGAGGCGTCTAGACATGTGTCCATTCCGGAGACCGTATCTTTCTGCTCATAGATCTGAATTGAATGATCTTGGACGTTCTGGAAAGAAGACTCAAATGTCTCTGGTTCTCATGAAGGACCCGGAAACTAAATCGGCCTGGAAGTGCACCGTCCTTCGCATCCTTTAGGACTGATCTGCTCGGTCCGGAATACCTGCGAGACTGGGGTTCCTTCCGACAAGCTTATCTCTCTGCTCACGCGTCCGAATTCCACGATTCCACTTGATAAGAGACCGTGATGCAATGCTCTCCAACTTCTATGAAGCACCCGCCGTCTGAATGGGACCGGAAGGCTCCCCGGACAGGCGATTTCTGAGACACGTTCACACCCGGAGATTTTGGCCGATACACTTCATTCGCGGTACATGAAAATGGCCGGTAAAGCTTCCCGCGGTACATGGAAATGGCCGGTAAAACCTTCCTGGCCAGCGAGAATGGCCGATAACCTCCCAGGACCCAATTTTTCCACTTTTTCAAGCTTTGCTCACCATTCCACCTCCTGGATTCATCTTTTCAGCTCCATATTCACCTGATAGACACTCAAAACATGCAATAGACTCATTGGGACCTAATGCATCTCCTAAGTTCTAAAACAAACCCTAAGGACCTAAAATGCATGAAATAAAACATGATTTGGAATGATTTATGCAACCTAAATGATGCAAATTATGAACATATCAACTCCCCCACACTTGTCCTTTGCTTGTCCTCAAGCAAAAAGAGAGCAAATGAGAGAAAGAGGTTTTATGCAATGGGAGTTCACATTTTCTTTTTGAGAGAAGTGATCACAATGAGAACTCAAGTTCATGCTCAATTATGCAATGCAAAGTCATACTCAGATATATATCAACTCAGCAAGGAATCTCCACAAGTTCTTCTCTCTCTCAACTCTTTCACATTCATTAAGCTTTTATCAGGTGGATCTCATGATGCAAGGTTTAAACAAGCTGGCTTGGCTAGGGAGAGGCTATGAGATTAAAACGATCTCATCAGTGTTCAAGTGGGTTAAATGCAGCAAAGGGATCTCTCTATGAATGATCAAACTTTGGCAGAATGCTAAAGGTAAAAAGCAACCTATGCATACAAGGGCAAAGACTCATCACACCCCACCCTCTACTCAAAGCTTCCTCACTTGCTCAAAAATCCTCACTTTTCACTCTCATTTTCCTCTCACTAGGGGATTTACTTTTCACTTTTCCTCTCAAGTCTTGGAACTCAAACTTTACACAGCTCTTTTTCTTTTACAACTTCTAGCCTCTTCTTTCTTTCTTAACAAAACATTTGAGCCTTTGGCTTCTTTTCTTCCTTTTTTACTTAGAGGCTAGACTCTTTCTTTTCAACAAACCAGAGCTCACTTTCTCAAAACACCAAGACTGATTTCTTTTTCTTTCATTCCCCTAGCTATTTTCACTCTCTCTTTCCCACTCATCTCACCTTTTTCCACTCACCCAAAAGGTCTTTTCCCCCCACACTTATTTCTCGCCAAAACTCTCAATTCCCTTGATGTTGGAACACAGCACTCAATGAGACCTGCCCTTGTCGCTCTAAACCTAACACTTTCTGCTAAGTTTGATCCAAGGTGGCCTTTCAATTCACACACAAACATTGGCTTAAAATAAGGATGGGTTCAAGGTATGGGAACTGATCCATGATTGGGATTCAGCTACTTGAGCTAAGGAAAAGAGTGGTAAAAACAGTGGTTCTAGCTCAAGTATGTATATTGGTATCCACAAGCTTTTTCAAACAATGCATCACAAGATATTTTCAAGTCAAGTTCAAGGTTCCCACTTGATTAGAGTTGAGTTCAATTCAAACTTGCTTCTCAGATTCAAATCATTTCAGACTTTGCAAGCACAGAAAAAGATTCACAAGCATATTCAATTCAAGTTCTCAAAGTGATGTACTCTCTAGAAAACCTATCATTACTCCTTGCAAGATGCAACCTACATGCAAATGCAATCTAGACTCAATCCTAAAAATGAGAATGCAACTACATGATCATTTTTTTTTTGTGTAAAATTTTCAGATTTTTCCATTTTTTTGGTTTTTATATGCACTTAGATGAATATGCAACTAGAATGTGACTCAAGACTCAAAGTGTAAACTAAGAAAATAGAAAACATGATTAGTAAAGGATAAAACTCCTCCCCCACACTTAAATAACACAGTCCCTTGTGTTATAAAAGTATGAGAAAGAAGTGAAACCAAAGCAAACAGGCAAAATGCAAAAGAAAAAGAAAATCTACATGCTATTTACAAGGTTTTGAGTGGTACCTAGTTGATAACTAAAGTTTTTTAAGCCTTAGTTGGGTTATCAATCCCCTTGTCAAAGTAGTATAAGGGGTGTCAATCCATATGTGTGGTAGTTAGGCACTAGTTTATGTGATAGGTTCTTAAGTCAAGTAATCAAAGATGAGTTTTGTGAAACCAGCAACAAGAAAGCATAAAACAAGAAACAAACAAGCTATGATTAATGAACTAAGCAAGCAAACAAAACAAGATGATGGTGATTAAGCAAATGATAAAAGCTAAACCTCTAGATGTGATCATTGATTAGGGTGCTTTAGATATTGAATCATGATGCTAAGAACATAATGCAACACTTGCTACTCTTTAGTCTAGGCTTCTTAATCAGATTAATTCATTCCCATGACAATAATCCCTTTGCAAATCACTTAATCAAGTCTAACAACCATTAGATATAATCAAGCAATCAGCAAGCATAATGCATCAAGCCTAATAAGTGACCAAACAATCTCTCAACCAAGAAGACTGAATCTTATACAGAAAGACATAACAAGCAATCACATGATCTCAAACATTTCAACTTAGAACTCTAATCTAGACTAATCCTCTCATGAAGGCATTAATCTCTACACTAATCCACTTTCAAACCAAATCATCATTTGTGAAATATGAATCAATGAGCATTAAGAAACAGTTCTAATATGTCATTCATGCATTTAACAAATCATTCCCATGATGAAAAAGGCATAAACCCTTAAGTTAGCTCATTCAGGCATTTCATCAAACACTTTTGGTGCATGAAATGCCTATGAACCCAGATTTCACTTTCCCAAGGAAATCTGGCATTAGGAGCAACTAACTAAGGAAATGGAATGAGAATCTAAACCCTAAACATCACCAATCAAACATCTAAGCACCCTAATCTACACACCTAGAAGTTTAAAAGATGACTACTCACTAATCATGAAGAACACATCTAATCTTTTGCAAGAGATGATGTTAATCATGATTAGAAGCAGAAATGAAATGATGAGATGATGACAAACAGACTTAGATTGATTAAATCCTTGAGATCTCTCTTAATCCAAAAACGTTTTTACACTAAAAAGGAAAGAAAACTAGAGAGAAACTAAGAGAGAAGATGATATCCTTGGGTTTTTCTCCCAAAAAACTAAATGGTTCGAGCATTA
>NW_006256908.1:214404-216328 GCF_000478725.1 Eutrema salsugineum | reverse complement strand
TTTGGCAGAATGCTAAAGGTAAAAAGCAACCTATGCATACAAGGGCAAAGACTCATCACACCCCACCCTCTACTCAAAGCTTCGTCACTTGCTCAAAAATCCTCACTTTTCACTCTCATTTTCCTCTCACTAGGGGATTTACTTTTCACTTTTCCTCTCAAGTCTTGGAACTCAAACTTTACACAGCTCTTTTTCTTTTACAACTTCTAGCCTCTTCTTTCTTTCTTAACAAAACATTTGAGCCTTTGGCTTCTTTTCTTCCTTTTTAACTTAGAGGCTAGACTCTTTCTTTTCAACAGACCAGAGCTCACTTTCTCAAAACACCAAGACTGATTTCTTTTTCTTTCATTCCCCTAGCTATTTTCACTCTCTCTTTTCCACTCATCTCACCTTTATCCACTCACCAAAAGGTCTTTTCCCCCACACTTATTCCTCGTCAAAACTCTCAGTTCCTTGATGTTGGAACACAGCACTCAATGAGACCTGCCCTTGTCGCTCTAAACCTAACACTTTCTGCTAAGTTTGATCCAAGGTGGCCTTTCAATTCACACACAAACATTGGCTTGAAAGAAGGATGGGTTCAAGGTGTGGGAACTGATCCATGATGTGGATTCAGCTACTTGAGCTAAGGAAAAGAGTGGTAAAAACAATGGTTCTAGCTCAAGTATGTATATTGTATCCACAAGCTTTTTCAAACAATGCATCACAAGATATTTACAAGTCAAGTTCAAGGTTCCCACTTAATTAGAGTTGAGTTCAATTCAAACTTGCTTCTCAGATTCAAATCATTTCAGACTTTGCAAGCACAGAAAAAGATTCACAAGCATATTCAATTCAAGTTCTCAAAGTGATGTACTCTCTAGAAAACCTATCATTACTCCTTGCAAGATGCAACCTACATGCAAATGCAATCTAGACTCAATCCTAAAAATGAGAATGCAACTACATGATCAATTTTTGTGTAAAATTTTCAGATTTTTCCATTTTTTTGGTTTTTGTATGCACTTAGATGAATATGCAACTAGAATGTGACTCAAGACTCAAAGTGTAAAATAAGAAAATAGAAAACATGATTAGTAAAGGATAAAACTCCTCCCCCACACTTAGATAACACAGTCCCTTGTGTTATAAAAGTATGAGAAAGAAGTGAAACCAAAGCAAACAGGCAAAATGCAGATCAGCATCTTGAGCACCAGCTGCACTTGTGGTAGCATCTTCAGCGGTTGCTTTCTTTCCCTTGGAGGCTTCTTCTCTGCGAGTTTGCTTGTATGTGAGGATTGGTGGATCAGTTTGGACATTGTACAGCTCTTCCTTCAGCAAGAAGAAGTGAATGTTCCTTTTAACTTTGACTGTGGTGATGGAGGGATTGGGTAGGAGAACTTGGGCTGGCTCACTGATGAGTGTCTTGAAGTTGTAGACTACCTTGGTACCCACTCTTCCTTGGAGAAAGCCAATCCTACACAAATGTGCTTCATTAATCAGATCAAACTTTGCCTTGTTCTCCTTGAATCTGTACCCCATGGCTTTCAAGATCTTTGTTACCACCCATCCATGGGTCAGCTTTGCATCTTGCCTTGTGGAACCCCACATGCACTTTTTGTAGAACATCAAAGACCTTGCTAATTGAGATGCAAGGCAAAGTGGGTATTTATACCCTTCATAGGGTTCTCCATCTTCATGTGTTGGCATCAGCGGTCTCAGCCCTACACCAAGAAGCATCAGATCTCCTTTGTGAACTCTTCCAACATCAATCTTGAAGTAGAAGCTGTGAGAGAGAATCTTGTGTACATATCTCAGAACTGGATTCCTTATCCAAGAGGCCTTAGCTGTTCCAGCTGTGTACTTTCCAGAATCAATTGATCTCCATAGGAGTTGGGATCTCATCTTTTCTGAGATTGACCTGGTTGGATAGAAGTTCATTTCT
>NW_006256908.1:211588-214304 GCF_000478725.1 Eutrema salsugineum | reverse complement strand
TCCACATGTCCAGCCCATCTCCTTGAATGATTCTTGAATCCCTTGGGTAGTAAATGAAAGCTTCAAAGGAGGCCAAGAACTCTTGGGACTCTTGCTCATAAGCGATTTCTCTCATCTCCAAAAGTGACTCAACACCCATGTTCCCAAGCAAAGTCTTGACATCTTCATAGAGGCCAATCTTCTTCAGAAAGTCCAAATCAGAGAATCTCCCTTGCTGGATTTCTATCTGCTGAAACTTAGCCAGATAATCAAGTGTTTCTGGTTCAGTTTTCTTGAACTTCTTTGATCCCTCTTCAATGGTGCCTTGGGAACCACCAGCTGAGCTGCTGGAGTCACTTTCAGTCTGTTCACTCTCAGATACCACAGCTAGCTGTTTCCCCTTTTTCTTGGAACCAGAAGCAACCACCAAAGCTCTTCCTTCAGGCCTTGTCCTTTTTGGCGCTGGATCACACTTTCCTTGCTTTGTGGTATTCTTTGCACCTTGACCTTTGTCTCTTGGCTTTGAAGTTCCTGAGACCAAACCTTTGCCTTTTGATGCAGGACCCTTCTTCTTGGCCAAAGAGTTGGTTCTTTCAGTCATCTGCCAAGAGATTCCCAAAAATATTGTTAGTACAAGGATAAGCCTCACAAAAGTCTTCAACATTTTGAAAAAAATTGTTGCAAGAATCGATATCAACAGCACATGAACAAGTTTCTCAAGCTAAGAATCAATCAAATAAATTCATAGCAATGCAAAAACAAGAGTGCAAAGCAGGGACTCAGCAAGAAACCAATTCATCTCTTTTAAAAAAAAAAAAATCAATTTCTTTCATGAATAACTTGCAACAATTTTCAAAATTCAAGAACAAGTAATTACTAACAAAGTGCTCTGTTTTCCAAGACTATCTAGCACCCTAGCATTTGTAAAATTAATCCCAAGGTCTAAAACAACCTATCAAAATCGATTCCACACCTTAAAGTTCAAAAATCACCATTGAAGAGCATGGAAAGAGATGAATTTTAACAGGATGAAATACCTTGGGATTAAGATGCAACGAGTTCGAAATGCAATCAGGATGATGTTAACAACTCAAAAACGAACTCAGAGCACTTTGAATCAACAATTTTGGTGGAGAAATGAGAGAGATATGGTGAAAACAATGGAGAGAAAGGAGAGAGAGAGTTGCAAACTCGGGTTTGTTGTGAGGGAGAGAGAGTGTGGGGCAGGGTCAAGCCTTTGGAATGGTGGTCAATAGATCTATTTTGACCAGTCAAGGCTTTGACCCGTTCTTTCCTCATTGACCGGCCTCCTTTCTCTCTCTTGTGCGTCCGGGAACCGTCGGGATCGAGCCGTGTGACCGTCTCGGTGCAGAACCGGAAATATTTTTGTGCTACCTGGTAATCCTCTGTCTAACCCGCACAACCATCCCGCAGCCTTTGTTACTTAGGCATTCTGGCCGTTCCTCTTTTTGCTGCGGCTTGGTCTTCATATTTCCAGGTAGCACAACCATCCCGCAGCTTTTTGGACTTAAACAAAACGGCTTTTCTTTTCCTGCTGCGACCTGGTGTTCATGTTCCCAGCTAGCACGCCCATCTAGGAGTAAATTCCGAGTATATGTGCGGGTTGGTCTCCTTTACTCCCAGGTAGCACGACCATGTCGCAGGGTTTGTTACTTAGAAAACTAGGCCATCTCTCTTCTGCTGCGACCTGGCCTCCGTGTTTCTAGGCCGCACACTTAACCTGGAGTAAATTCCGAGTAGATGTGCGGCCTAGCTCCCTCTCTTCTGACCCGCACTCCCAAGCCGCAGTAACTGGGACTTAAACATTTCGGGCTTCTCAAGGTTTTGTGCGGCCAGGGTTCTTTCACACCAGGTAGCACGCCCAGGCCGGAGTAAATCGCGAGTCTTGCTGCGGCCTGGGCTCTTCATGCACTAACCCGCACACCTAGGTAGCACTGAGGCGTTCATCAAGTTTTTCTGGCTTTAAACAGTCCTCTCAGCTCTCTCACATGCTCCATTCCATTCATCACAAGCTATGTCCTCCAAGGATCACCTAGTACCTGAGACCAACTCACAAAACCCATCAAAAAGTTCTAAAACATAAAGGAAAAAAGAAGAAATCAAAAGAACTATGTACAAAGATAAGCTTGGGGTGTCTCCCAAGAGCACTTTGTTTAAAGTCTCTAAGTTTGACTTTGAGAACCTGTTTAACAGGCTGGTGGATCAAGAAGAGGAACTGTTGTAGCTTCCTCTTTCCCTTGTGAAACTAAATAATGCTTGATTCTCTGTCCATTCACCACAAATTCCTGGCCATTCTTTCCTTCCAAGACAATGGCACCATAAGGCCTCACTTCAAGAACTTTGAAAGGTCCAGACCACCTAGACTTAAGCTTTCCTGGAAACAACTTAAGTCTGGAGTTGAAAAGCAAGACCAAATCACCATACTTGAATTCTCTCTTCAGAATCTTTTGATCATGCAGGACCTTGGTCTTCTCCTTATAGATCTTTGAGCTTTCAAAAGCTTCAAGCCTGATCTCCTCAAGTTCATGAAGTTGCATGATCCTTTTCTCTTGAGCTGTCTTTATATCAAAGTTTAGAAACTTCACAGCCCAATTAGCTTTTGTACTCCAACTCAACAGGAAGGTGGCAGCTCTTCCCATATAGCAACTGAATGGTGATGTTCCAATTGGAGTTTTAAAGGCAGTCCTGTAAGCCCATAATGCATCATCTAGCCTTT
>NW_006256908.1:202428-209618 GCF_000478725.1 Eutrema salsugineum | reverse complement strand
GGAAAGGTTCCCGTCCGCCGTGATCTTTGTACTCCACCGTTCGGTTCTCGGATGCGCGTAATGTTGGTGCATCTTCCGGAAGCTGTATCTTTCTCCCCACTGGTCCGAATTGGATGATTCCAACTGTTCTGGGATCTTTGTTTGATTATCTCCAACTTTGCTGAAGACCCCGCCAACTGGTTCGGACCGGAAGGTTCCCCGGATTGCTGATCTTTGAAACGCGTGGACAAGGACAAATTTTGGTCGAGAAAAGCTTCCCGCGGTAAGGAAAATGGCCGAGGGCTGTGTACCGCGGTAAGCTTTTTGGTCGTAAAAATTCCTTCGCCTCGGCCAAAAACTCAACCCGCGGTATTTACACCTGATCTTCGACCCAGGCTGACTTTGGTCGATCGGTACGGACTTTGGTCGGTGCTGAGCGATCGGTAAGCTTTGTGGTCGAGGTTGAACGATCGGTAAGGATTTTGGCCGAGGTTTCTGTCCGTCCGGTACGCGATTTGGCCGAGAAATTCCTCCAAGCGGTTTTCACCATTTTTGACCTTTTTCTTCACCGTCTTCTTCTCTGCTCCTCTTCTTAGGCTCCAAATGACTCCCAAAGCACCTGATAAGGACTTCAAAACATGCAAAACTCCTTGGGACCTAATGCAAGCCCTAAATCCTATTTTTATGCCTAAAGACTCAATTTACATGGGGAAAACACATGATGAGGACTCTAAAATGCACTCTAAATGATGTAAAATATAGACATATCAACTCCCCCACACTTGTCCTTTGCTTGTCCTCAAGCGAAGAGAACAAATGAGAGAAAGAGGTTGTAATGCAGATGGAGCTCATATTTCGTGACCTCCCGGGAAGTCCCGTGTTGCACTCCTTTTTTGTTCCTCTTGATTCTTTTGTTTTTTTTTTTAGGTCTTTTCATTTGAAATACAAGGCATCTTTCGAACGACGCCATTTCGAGATCGTGTGGAACCACACCTCCTAAAGCAACTTTTCGGAAAGCACCAATTGTGCTCTCTGGCGTGTCCAAGGGTCTAAAGACCATGGGTGCGGTTTACAATGCCAAAATTTTGAGTTTTAGACCCTCTTCCGGGCCCTTTTCTAAAACATAAGCCCCGGTTTAAGTGTCGTCAAACGTGGTGTCCTAACTTATATATCTTGGCATGAATGCTCGTCTCAGCTGGGCGGGAAAAGCCATATAAACAGTGCAACACATGCGAAGATATTTCATCGCGGACTCAAAGCCAAAGGATATATGCTATTGGGATACATATACTAACATGTGCGATCATACCAGCACTAATGCACCGAATCCCATCAGAACTCCGCAGTTAAGCGTGCTTGGGCGAGAGTAATTCTCGGATGGGTGACCTCCCGGGAAGTCCTCGTGTTGCACTCCTTTTTTGTTCCTCTTGATTCTTATTTTTTTTTTTTAGGTCTTTTCATTTGAAATACAAGGCATCTTCCGAACGACGCCTTTTCTAGACCGTGTGGAACAACGCCTCCTACAGCAACTTTTCGGAAAGCCCCAAGTGTGCTCTCTGGCGTGTCCAAGGGTCTAAAGACTATGGGTGCGGTTTACAAGGCCAAAATTTTGAGTTTTAGACCCTCTTCCGGGCCCTTTTCTAAAACATAAGCCCCTGTTTAAGTGTCGTCAAACGTGGTGTCCTAACTTATATATCTTGGCATGAATGCTGGTCGCGGCTGGGCGGGAAAAGCCATATAAATAGTGCAACACACGCGAAGAGATTTCATTGCGGACTCAAAACCAAAGGATATATGCTATTGCGATACATATACTAACAGGTGCGATCATACCAGCACTAATGCATCGGATCCCATCAGAACTCCGCAGTAAAGCGTGCTTGGGCGAGAGTTGTACTACGATGGGTGACCTCCTTGGAAGTCCTCGTCTTGCACCCCTTTTTTGTTCCTTTTGATTCTTTGTTTTTTTTTGGGTCTTTTCATTTGAAAAACAAGGCATCTTCCGAACGACGCCATTTCTAGACCGTGTGGAACCATGCCTCCTACAGCAACTTTTTGGAAAGCCCCAAGTGTGCTCTGGCTTGTCCAAGGGTCTAAAGACCATGAGTGCGGTTTACAAGGCCAAAATTTTGAGTTTTAGACCCTCTTCCAGGCCATTTTCTAAAACATAAGCCCCGGTTCGTTAAACGTGGTGTCCTAACTTATATATCTTGGCATGAATGCTTGTCGCAGCTGGGCGGAAAAGCCATATAAACAGTGCAACACACGCGAAGAGATTTCATTGCAGTCTCAAAGCCAAAGCATATATGCTATTGGGATACATATACTAACATGTGCGATCATACCAGCACTAATGCACCGAATCCCATCAGAACTCCGCAGTTAAGCGTGCTTGGGCGAGAGTAATTCTCGGATGGGTGACCTCCCGGGAAGTCCTCGTGTTGCACTCCTTTTTTGTTCCTCTTGATTCTTATTTTTTTTTAGGTCTTTTCATTTGAAATACAAGGCATCTTTCGAACGACGCCATTTCGAGATCGTGTGGAACAACGCCTCCTACAACAACTTTTTAGAAAGCCCCAAGTGTGCTCTCTGGTGTGTCCAAGGGTCTAAAGACCATGGGTGTGATAGACAAGACTTTTTAAGGTCTCAGGACTATCAATCCCCTTGTCAATGTAGCACAAAGAGGTTTATCAATCCAGATGTGGTGTTAGACACTAAGCTATATGATCAAGTTCTTAATTCAAGCAAACAAGAGTGGGTTTTGATTAATCTAGAGAAAACTATAAACATAAACAGGATTAAAGACTAATGACAATGACAAATGATATGATGTGAATATGATATGATGGAGGCATGAGATTCTAGACATGATAGTTGGTCAGGGTGCTTTGGTGTTAAACTAGAGATGCTGATGACAATGATGAGACATGATTCAAGTGATTAAAAACTCTAATCTAGGTTAATCCTCTCATGAAGGTATTAACCCCTATACTAATCCATTTTCAAACCAAATTCCCATTTGTGAAATATGAACCAATATGCATTAATAAACAGTTCTCAATGATCATTCAAGCATTTAACAAATCATTCCCATGATGAAAAATTACTTAAACCTCTAACACAACTCTTTCAGGAATTTCATCAAACACTTTTGGTGCATGAAATTCCCAGAATCTAAATCTCAAGTGATTATCAAGGATCTAGCATAGAGAACAGTTGTTTAGAGAAATGAATCAATGAATCTAGCCCTAAGCACTCCTAATCTAACACTTTAGCACCCTAACCTACACATCTAGAACCTCATTAAGGTGACTACTCACTAATCATACTAATCTCTCTTAAACCTTTGCAAGTTGAGAAGATTAGCATGATTAATGATGAGAAATGGAGATGGAGATGATAGATTCAAAAGAAAACAGCTTTAAACACCCAGATCTCTTTAAACTCTCTTGATTAAACACTCAAATATAGATATTTCTCTTCTTAATGGAGTCTTTTTCACAAAAGAGGCAAGAGACAAAGGGAATAAAACTTAATTCTCTCCCAAAAAACCCTAAAAAGTATTTATACTTCCTTAAAAACGAACCGGGTCAGCCCGGAACAAACCGGGTCCTGACCCGGCTTTAATGGATAAAGTGGGAATTACTGCGGGTTGGTCCAGTATGTCCCAGGTCGCACACCTAAGTCGCAGTAGATGAAGACTTGTCTTGTGAAGCCTGAATCGCCTTGTCTTAGCCGCACGCCTAAGTAGGAGTGTTTTGCGAGTGTTGCTGCGGCTTGGTCTCCTTCCTCTCCAACTCGCAGGGCTAAGGCGGTTTCTGGGGAATGTACAAACTGTGCGGGTTGGTCTCTATTGCACCTAGGTCGCAGGCTCAAGTCGGAGTGATTTGCGAGTGATCGTGCGGCATAGTTCCAGGTGCGACTAACTCGCATGCCTAAGTCGCACGATTGTGGACTTAGCATTTCTCTTGCTCTTGAGCTTCAGACCTCTTCCAGTGATAGTTTACCCGCACATATCAACTCGCAGCATCAGCATTCAGGCGTTCATCTTCAGGCCTGCGGGTTAACCAAGTCGCAAGACCATCTCGCAGCATCCAGAGCAGCTTAGACCACTTCGCATTCCGGAGAGTGTAACTCCTATGAGACTAGTCCGAATTGAATGATTTCGGTTGCAGAAGACAGAGGACTCATTTATCTCCAACTTTGGTGAAGGAAGCTTCGGTGCTTGGGGAGTGTAAGGCTTCCTGGAGGGCACATCTTTGCAGTGCATGTACACGACCAGAGAGAGGCGTCTAGACATGTGTCCATTCCGGAGACCGTATCTTTCTGCTCATAGATCCGAATTGAATGCTCTTGGACGTTCTGGATAGAAGACTCAAATGTCTCTGGTTCTCATGAAGGACCTGGAAACTAAATCGGCCTGGAAGTGCACCGTCCTTCGCATCCTTTAGGACTGATGTGCTCGGTCCGGAATACCTACGAGACTGGGGTTCCTTCCGACAAGCTTATCTCTCTGCTCACGCGTCCGAATTCCACGATTCCACTTGATAAGAAACCGTGATGCAATGCTCTCCAACTTCTATGAAGCACCCGCCGTCTGAATCGGACCGGAAGGCTCCCCGGACAGGCGATTTCTGAGACACGTTCACACCCGGAGATTTTGGCCGATACACTTCATTCGCGGTACATGAAAATGGCCGGTAAAGCTTCCCGCGGTACATGGAAATGGCCGGTAAAACCTTCCTGGCCAGCGAGAATGGCCGATAACCTCCCAGGACCCAATTTTTCCACTTTCTCAAGCTTTGCTCACCATTCCACCTCCTGGATTCATCTTTTCAGCTCCATATTCACCTGATAGACACTCAAAACATGCAATAGACTCATTGGGACCTAATGCATCTCCTAAGTTCTAAAACAAACCCTAAGGACCTAAAATGCATGAAATAAAACATGATTTGGAATGATTTATGCAACCTAAATGATGCAAATTATGAACATATCAACTCCCCCACACTTGTCCTTTGCTTGTCCTCAAGCAAAAAGAGAGCAAATGAGAGAAAGAGGTTTTATGCAATGGGAGTTCACATTTTCTTTTTGAGAGAAGTGATCACAATGAGAACTCAAGTTCATGCTCAATTATGCAATGCAAAGTCATACTCAGATATATATCAACTCAGCAAGGAATCTCCACAAGTTCTTCTCTCTCTCAACTCTTTCACATTCATTAAGCTTTTATCAGGTGGATCTCATGATACAAGGTTTAAACAAGCTGGCTTGGCTAGGGAGAGGCTATGAGATTAAAATGATCTCATCAGTGTTCAAGTGGGTTAAATGCAGCAAAGGGATCTCTCTATGAATGATCAAACTTTGGCAGAATGCTAAAGGTAAAAAGCAACCTATGCATACAAGGGCAAAGACTCATCACACCCCACCCTCTACTCAAAGCTTCCTCACTTGCTCAAAAATCCTCACTTTTCACTCTCATTTTCCTCTCACTAGGGGATTTACTTTTCACTTTTCCTCTCAAGTCTTGGAACTCAAACTTTACACAGCTCTTTTTCTTTTACAACTTCTAGCCTCTTCTTTCTTAACAAAACATTTGAGCCTTTGGCTTCTTTTCTTCCTTTTTAACTTAGAGGCTAGACTCTTTCTTTTCAACAGACCAGAGCTCACTTTCTCAAAACACCAAGACTGATTTCTTTTTCTTTCATTCCCCTAGCTATTTTCACTCTCTCTTTTCCACTCATCTCACCTTTTTCCACTCACCAAAAGGTCTTTTCCCCCACACTTATTCCTCGCCAAAACTCTCAGTTCCTTGATGTTGGAACACAGCACTCAATGAGACCTGCCCTTGTCGCTCTAAACCTAACACTTTCTGCTAAGTTTGATCCAAGGTGGCCTTTCAATTCACACACAAACATTGGCTTAAAATAAGGATGGGTTCAACGTATGGGAACTGATCCATGATTGGGATTCAGCTACTTGAGCTAAGGAAAAGAGTGGTAAAAACAGTGGTTCTAGCTCAAGTATGTATATTGGTATCCACAAGCTTTTTCAAACAATGCATCAAAAGATATTTTCAAGTCAAGTTCAAGGTTCCCACTTGATTAGAGTTGAGTTCAATTCAAACTTGCTTCTCAGATTCAAATCATTTCAGACTTTGCAAGCACAGAAAAAGATTCACAAGCATATTCAATTCAAGTTCTCAAAGTGATGTACTCTCTAGAAAACCTATCATTACTCCTTGCAAGATGCAACCTACATGCAAAGGCAATCTAGACTCAATCCTAAAAATGAGAATGCAACTACATGATCATTTTTTTTTTTGTGTGTAAAATTTTCAGATTTTTCCATTTTTTTGGTTTTTATATGCACTTAGATGAATATGCAACTAGAATGTGACTCAAGACTCAAAGTGTAAAATAAGAAAATAGAAAACATGATTAGTAAAGGATAAAACTCCTCCCCCACACTTAAATAACACAGTCCCTTGTGTTATAAAAGTATGAGAAAGAAGTGAAACTAAAGCAAACAGGCAAAATGCAAAAGAAAAAGAAAATCTACATGCTATTTACAAGGTTTTGAGTGGTACCTAGTGGCTGTTGAAATCGGACCCCAATGAGTAGGAGGGGTTCGATGTGTGGCCGGACGGTGTTTCCCAAGAATGGTGGCTGGCCTCATCAGTCCCGTCGTCAAGATCTACCCAAGTGGTTCCATATGTGACCAAGGCTGTGCAGTTCATGGAACTCTCCCCAACTTCCTCTCTGTTCCTTGGTGAAACCGGTGCTGGAGCCCCACCTTTACAAGGGTTTTCAAGCTTCTTGATCCTCTTCTTCATCTCCTTGATGCATTTGGCCATCTTGTGGATGGTTTTGTCTTGGTACTTGCACCATTGTTGGAGAATACCAATCTTCTGTTGAGCTCTGAACCCTGAAGTGCCTGGTTCCTCCCAGTTGTAATCATCAAAGTGATATCTGTTTCCACCAAAACGTTTTTGAGGTGGAGGCAGATCAGCATCTTGAGCACCAGCTGTACTTGTGGTAGCATCTTCAGCGGTTGCTTTCTTTCCCTTGGAGGCTTCTTCTCTGCGAGTTTGCTTGTATGTGAGGATTGGTGGATCAGTTTGGACATTGTACAGCTCTTCCTTCAGCAAGAAGAAGTGAATGTTCCTTTTAACTTTGACTGTGGTGATGGAGGGATGGTAGGAGAAC
>NW_006256908.1:177706-202328 GCF_000478725.1 Eutrema salsugineum | reverse complement strand
CCTACACAAATGTGCTTCATTAACCAGATCAAACTTTGCCTTGTTCTCCTTGAATCTGTACCCCATGGCTTTCAAGATCTTTGTTACCACCCATCCATGGGTCAGCTTTGCATCTTGCCTTGTGGAACCCCACATGCACTTTTTGTAGAACATCAAAGACCTTGCTAATTTAGATGCAAGGCAAAGTGGGTATTTATACCCTTCATAGGGTTCTCCATCTTCATGTGTTGGCATCAGCGGTCTCAGCCCTACAACAAGAAGCATCAGATCTCCTTTGTGAACTCTTCCAACATCAATCTTGAAGTAGAAGCTGTGAGAGAGAATCTTGTGTACATATCTCAGAACTGGATTCCTTATCCAAGAGGCCTTAGCTGTTCCAGCTGTGTACTTTCCAGAATCAATTGATCTCCATAGGAGTTGGATCTCATCTTTTCTGAGATTGACCTGGTTGGATAGAAGTTCATTTCTAGGTGCTGAAAACCCAAAGATCTTATTCAATTCTCTGAATGACACTGAATACTCCTTCCCTTTCACAGTAAACTCCACATGTCCAAGCCCATCTCCTTGAATGATTCTTGAATCCCTTGGGTAGTAAATGAAAGCTTCAAAGGAGGCCAAGAACTCTTGGGACTCTTGCTCATAAGCGATTTCTCTCATCTCCAAAAGTGACTCAACACCCATGTTCCCAAGCAAAGCCTTGACATCTTCATAGAGGCCAATCTTCTTCAGAAAGTCCAAATCAGAGAATCTCCCTTGCTGGATTTCTATCTGCTGAAACTTAGCCAGATAATCAAGTGTTTCTGGTTCAGTTTTCTTGAATTTCTTTGATCCCTCTTCAATGGTGCCTTGGGAACCACCAGCTGAGCTGCTGGAGTCACTTTCAGTCTGTTCACTCTCAGATACCACAGCTAGCTGTTTCCCCTTTTTCTTGGAACCAGAAGCAACCACCAAAGCTCTTCCTTCAGGCCTTGTCCTTTTTGGCGCTGGATCACACTTTCCTTGCTTTGTGGTATTCTTTGCACCTTGACCTTTGTCTCTTGGCTTTGAAGTTCCTGAGACCAAACCTTTGCCTTTTGATGCAGGACCCTTCTTCTTGGCCAAAGAGTTGGTTCTTTCAGTCATCTGCCAAGAGATTCCCAAAAATATTGTTAGTACAAGGATAAGCCTCACAAAAGTCTTCAACATTTTGAAAAAAATTGTTGCAAGAATCGATATCAACAGCACATGAACAAGTTTCTCAAGCTAAGAATCAATCAAATAAATTCATAGCAATGCAAAAACAAGAGTGCAAAGCAGGGACTCAGCAAGAAACCAATTCATCTCTTTTAAAAAAAAAAAAATCAATTTCTTTCATGAATAACTTGCAACAATTTTCAAAATTCAAGAACAAGTAATTACTAACAAAGTGCTCTGTTTTCCAAGACTATCTAGCACCCTAGCATTTGTAAAATTAATCCCAAGGTCTAAAACAACCTATCAAAATCGATTCCACACCTTAAAGTTCAAAAATCACCATTGAAGAGCATGGAAAGAGATGAATTTTAACAGGATGAAATACCTTGGGATTAAGATGCAACGAGTTCGAAATGCAATCAGGATGATGTTAACAACTCAAAAACGAACTCAGAGCACTTTGAATCAACAATTTTGGTGGAGAAATGAGAGAGATATGGTGAAAACAATGGAGAGAAAGGAGAGAGAGAGTTGCAAACTCGGGTTTGTTGTGAGGGAGAGAGAGTGTGGGGCAGGGTCAAGCCTTTGGAATGGTGGTCAATAGATGGTTTGTTGTGAGGGAGAGAGAGTGTGGGGCAGGGTCAAGCCTTTGGACTGGTGGTCAATAGATCTATTTTTACCAGTCAAGGCTTTGACCCGTCCTTTCCTCATTGACCGGCCTCCTTTCTCTCTCTTGTGCGTCCGAGAACCGTCGGGATCGAGCCGTCTGACCGTCTCGGTGCAGAACCGGAAATATTTTTGTGCTACCTGGTAATCCTCTGTCTAACCCGCACAACATATTTCCAGGTAGCACAACCATCCCGGAGTAAATTGAGAGTGCATGTGCGACTTGGTTTCCTATGTTCCCAGGTAGCACAACCATCCCGCAGCTTTTTGGACTTAAACAAAACGGCTTTTCTTTTCCTGCTGCGACCTGGTGTTCATGTTCCCAGCTAGCACGCCCATCTAGGAGTAAATTCCGAGTATATGTGCGGGTTGGTCTCCTTTACTCCCAGGTAGCACGACCATGTCGCAGGGTTTGTTACTTAGAAAACTAGGCCATCTCTCTTCTGCTGCGACCTGGCCTCCGTGTTTCTAGGCCGCACACTTAACCCGGAGTAAATTCCGAGTAGATGTGCGGCCTAGCTCCCTCTCTTCTGACCCGCACTCCCAAGCCGCAGTAACTGGGACTTAAACATTTCGGGCTTCTCAAGGTTTTGTGCGGCCAGGGTTCTTTCACACCAGGTAGCACGCCCAGGCCGGAGTAAATCGCGAGTCTTGCTGCGGCCTGGGCTCTTCATGCACTAACCCGCACACCTAGGTAGCACTGAGGCGTTCTTCAAGTTTTTCTGGCTTTAAACAGTCCTCTCAGCTCTCTCACATGCTCCATTCCATTCATCACAAGCTATGTCCTCCAAGGATCACCTAGTACCTGAGACCAACTCACAAAACCCATCAAAAAGTTCTAAAACATAAAGGAAAAGAGAAGAAATCAAAAGAACTATGTACAAAGATAAGCTTGGGGTGTCTCCCAAGAGCACTTTGTTTAAAGTCTCTAAGTTTGACTTTGAGAACCTGTTTAACAGGCTGGTGGATCAAGAAGAGGAACTGTTGTAGCTTCCTCTTTCCCTTGTGAAACTAAATAATGCTTGATTCTCTGTCCATTCACCACAAATTCCTGGCCATTCTTTCCTTCCAAGACAATGGCACCATAAGGCCTCACTTCAAGAACTTTGAAAGGTCCAGACCACCTAGACTTAAGCTTTCCTGGAAACAACTTAAGTCTGGAGTTGAAAAGCAAGACCAAATCACCATACTTGAATTCTCTCTTCAGAATCTTTTGATCATGCAGGACCTTGGTCTTCTCCTTATAGATCTTTGAGCTTTCAAAAGCTTCAAGCCTGATCTCCTCAAGTTCATGAAGTTGCATGATCCTTTTCTCTTGAGCTGTCTTGATATCAAAGTTTAGAAACTTCACAGCCCAATTAGCTTTGTACTCCAACTCAACAGGAAGGTGGCAGCTCTTCCCATATAGCAAACTGAATGGTGATGTTCCAATTGGAGTTTTAAAGGCAGTCCTGTAAGCCCATAATGCATCATCTAGCCTTTTGCTCCAATCTTTTCTGCTTGAGCTAACAGTCCTCTCAAGAATGGCCTTGATCTGTCTATTGGATACTTCAACCTGGCCACTAGTTTGAGGATGATATGGAGTAGCTATCTTGTGTTTAACTCCATGCTTTCTCAATAAACCTTCCAGAGTCTTGTTCAAAAAATGGGATCCTCCATCAGAGATGACAACCCTTGGAACTCCAAACCTTGGGAAGATGATGCTCTTGAACAGCTTCACTACAACCTTGGAATCATTGGTAGGGGAAGCAATGGCCTCAACCCATTTGGACACATAGTCCACAGCAACAAGGATGTACTGATTTCCATAGGATGAAATGAAAGGTCCCATAAAGTCAATCCCCCAGCAATCAAAGATCTCAACTTCTAGAATGGGGTTTTGAGGCATCTCACTTCTCTCAGATATGTTCCCATGCCTCTGACAGGCATCACACGCTGAAACCACCAACTGAGCATCTTTGAACATTGTAGGCCACCAAAACCCACTTTGAAGAACCTTTGCCACAGTTTTGAATGCCCCCATGTGACCTCCAAAAGCGGAACCATGACATTCTTGCAACACAGGTTGCATCTCCTCTTCAGCAAGGCACCTTCTATATAGCTGATCCTTGTTCAGAATATAGAGGTAGGGCTCATCCCAATAGTATCTCTGGACATCTCTGAAGAACTTTTTCCTCTTGTAAGCATCTAATTCAGGAGGCTCCACCCCACATGCAAGATAGTTCACTATGTCTGCAAACCACGGCATCCTCCTTTCTTGAATGCTCTCTACTTCCTCAAACTCCAAGTAGGAATGGAGCACCATCAGAGACTCTTCAGGCAAAGCATCATCTATGGGGACTTTTTCTTCAATCCTCAGCCTTGAGAGATGGTCTGCAGCCCCATTCTCAATCCCCTTTTTATCAAGCACCTCCATATCAAACTCCTGGAGCAATAAAACCCATCTCAACAGCCTTGGCTTGGCATCTTTCTTGGTCATCAAGTACCTGAGGGATGCATGATCAGTATACACAATGACCTTTGATCCCACCAGGTAGCTTCTGAACTTATCAAAGGCAAAAACTATTGCCAGCATTTCCTTTTCAGTGGTAGCATACTTTTCTTGGGCAGAATCAAGTGTTCTACTGGCATAGTAGATCACATGCAGCTTCTTGTCCCTCTTCTGTCCAAGTACTGCTCCAACAGCAATGTCAGAAGCATCTGTCATGACCTCAAAAGGTAGGGACCAGTCTGGTGCCTGAACTATTGGTGCACTAACCAATGCCTCCTTGATCAACTTAAAGGCTTCTTCACATTCAGCATCAAAGATGAAGTCCACCTCCTTACACAACAGTCTTGTTAAGGGCCTGGCAATCCTTGAGAAGTCCTTTATGAATCTTCTATAAAACCCTGCATGACCAAGGAAGCTCCTTATCCCTTTAACTGAAGTGGGGGTTTGCAGATTCACCATCACTTCCACCTTTGCCTTATCAACCTCAATACCCTTTTCAGAGATCTTGTGCCCAAGAACTATTCCTTCTTGCACCATGAAATGACACTTCTCCCAGTTCAGCACCAAGTTGTGCTGCTCACATCTCTCCAACACCTGTGTCAAATTAGAGAGACAATTCGAGAAGGAGGAGCCATAGACACTAAAGTCATCCATGAACACCTCAACTTTCTCTTCAATAATGTCAGAGAAAATGTGCATCATACATCTTTGAAAAGTGGCCGGTGCATTACATAAAACGAAGGGCATTCTCCTATAAGCATAAGTGCCATAAGGGCATGTGAATGTTGTTTTCTCTTGATCCCGGGGGTCTATGGGAATTTGGAAGAACCCCGAGTACCCATCGAGAAAACAAAAATAAGGATGATTAGCTAACCTTTCAAGCATTTGATCAATGAATGGTAAAGGGAAATGATCTTTTCTAGAAGCAGAATTCAATTTCATATAGTCAATGCACATGCGATGGCCAGTTATGGTTCTTTGAGCTATGAGTTCATCCTTGTCGTTTTTCACCACTGTGATCCCACCTTTCTTGGGCACAACATGAACAGGAGACACCCATCTTGAGTCAGAGATTGGGTAAATTATCCCTGCCTCAAGAAGCTTTAGTATCTCCTTCTTAACCACTTCCCTAAGGTTGGGGTTAAGTCTACGTTGGTGCTCAATAGAGGACATGGCTTGGTCCTCCAGGTGGATCCTGTGGGTGCATATATCAGGAGAGATTCCTCTAATGTCTGCCAAGGAATACCCTATGGCTCTCCTAAATTTCCTTATTTCACTAAGTAATGCACGTTCCTCATGCTCCAGCAAGTTATCATTTATGATCACGGGAAAAGTAGAGTTCAGGCCTAAGAACGCATACCTGAGCCCTGTTGGTAGAGGCTTGAGCTCAACAGAGGGTGCATCAGCCTCATTCCAGTCCTGGTCCAGGTTGCTTTGGCTGGTGACTGATTCCTTGATAGCAAAGACTTCAGAGCCTCTTTGTTCCAGCTCCAAAAACCTTGTTTCAGGACCCAGCTCTCTTGCATTGTCCAGATACAGCTTATACCCTTCACTTGCTTCAGCCAAGAGCTCATTCTCTCCTTGTTCTTGAGTTAGAGCAGCTTGAAGAGGAGCCTCAGTGTTCAGTTCCTCAAGCAACTCATCAGCCAACTGGTCCATTGTCTCCACATAGAAACATTGACCTTCAATGGTGGGTTTCTTCATCATCTCATTCACATCAAACTTGAGCCTTTCAGACCCAAGTTGAAGCTCTATTATCCCACCTCTCACATCAATAATAGCTCCTGCAGTGGCTAAGAATGGCCTGCCCAAGATGAGAGGATCTACTGGTTCCTCATCCATTTCCAGCACAACAAAATCTGTTGGAACCTCAAAACCACCTATCTTGAGAGGTAGATCTTCCAACATACCAACAGGCAATCTAACTGATCTATCTGCAAGGATAAGAGAAATCCTTGAGGGTTTGAAAACTCTAAAGCCCAACTTCTTAGCTATGGAGAATGGCATCAAGCTGACTGATGCTCCTAAATCACAAAGACATCCAGAGAATAGAAGAGGTCCAATGGCACAAGGGAGTGTGAAGCTCCCTGGATCAGTTAACTTCCTTGGAATGGACTTCTTCTGAATGATAGCACTGCATTCATGACTTAGTACTACCATGCCTTGAAGCTCTTTTGTCTTGTTCAGAATTGCATCCTTCAAGAACTTCCCCATCTTCGGCATCATTAAGAATGCATCAATGAGAGGCATTGTGAGTGGTGTCTCTTTGAGTGCCTTCTCAAATGCAGCTCTTGCCTTGTTCACTAGTTGCTTCTTAAATCTCCCTGGAAATGGGAGCTTGGGTTGGTATGGAGGTGGTGGCACATACTTCTTCTCTGGTTCTGGTTCCTTTGCATACCTCTTTACCCTTTTCTGTCCTTGGTTCCTTGAGCTTGATGCCTGGTTTTGCTTCAGTTCCTTGATTTCCTGCTGCATAGTCTGTTGACCCTGAAGTAGTTGTTGCAGAATACCAACCATATCTGTACCCATCTGTGGCTGCTGTTGAACCATTGGTGGCTGAAACTGTTGTTGAACCGGCGCCTGCTGTTGGAACTGTGGTGGACCAAACCCTGGTGGTGCCTTTGGCTGCTGTGAAGTGTAACCAGTGCCCTGAAATGTTTGCTGTTGCTGACCAAAACTCTGATTCTGACCAAATTGATTCTTGGGTTGGAATGACCCTTGAAAGTTGTTCTTGGGAACAAAATTCTTTGGAGCTTGAGAATTGGGATAAACCTGGTCTTGTGGGTTTGCTACATTGGTGTTCCTGTAAGAGAGGTTTGGATTGGCAACGGCGCCAATTGATAGACAAGACTTTTTAAGGTCTCAGGGCTATCAATCCCCTTGTCAATGTAGCACAAAGAGGTTTATCAATCCAGATGTGGTGTTAGACACTAAGCTATATGATCAAGTTCTTAATTCAAGCAAACAAGAGTGGGTTTTGATTAATCTAGAGAAAACTATAAACATAAACAGGATTAAAGACTAATGACAATGACAAATGATATGATGTGAATATGATATGATGGAGGCATGAGATTCTAGACATGATAGTTGGTCAGGGTGCTTTGGTGTTAAACTAGAGATGCTGATGACAATGATGAGACATGATTCAAGTGATTAAAAACTCTAATCTAGGTTAATCCTCTCATGAAGGTATTAACCCCTATACTAATCCATTTTCAAACCAAATTCCCATTTGTGAAATATGAACCAATATGCATTAATAAACAGTTCTCAATGATCATTCAAGCATTTAACAAATCATTCCCATGATGAAAAATTACTTAAACCTCTAACACAACTCTTTCAGGAATTTCATCAAACACTTTTGGTGCATGAAATTCCCAGAATCTAAATCTCAAGTGATTATCAAGGATCTAGCATAGAGAACAGTTGTTTAGAGAAATGAATCAATGAATCTAGCCCTAAGCACTCCTAATCTAACACTTTAGCACCCTAACCTACACATCTAGAACCTCATTAAGGTGACTACTCACTAATCATACTAATCTCTCTTAAACCTTTGCAAGTTGAGAAGATTAGCATGATTAATGATGAGAAATGGAGATGGAGATGATAGATTCAAAAGAAAACAGCTTTAAACACCCAGATCTCTTTAAACTATCTTGATTAAACACTCAAATATAGATATTTCTCTTCTTAATGGAGTCTTTTTCACAAAAGAGGCAAGAGACAAAGGGAATAAAACTTAATTCTCTCCCAAAAAACCCTAAAAAGTATTTATACTTCCTTAAAAACGAACCGGGTCAGCCCGGAACAAACCGGGTCCTGACCCGGCTTTAATGGATAAAGTGGGAATTACTGCGGGTTGGTCCAGTATGTCCCAGGTCGCACACCTAAGTCGCAGTAGATGAAGACTTGTCTTGTGAAGCCTGAATCGCCTTGTCTTAGCCGCACGCCTAAGTAGGAGTGTTTTGCGAGTGTTGCTGCGGCTTGGTCTCCTTCCTCTCCAACTCGCAGGGCTAAGGTGGTTTCTGGGTGATAGACAAGACTTTTTAGGGTCTCAGGGCTATCAATCCCCTTGTCAAAGTAGCACAAAGAGGTTAATCAATCCAAGAATGTGGTGATAGACACTAAACTATGTGATCAAGTTCTTAATTCAAGCAAACAAGAGTGATTTTGGTTAACTAATGACGACTAACAACTTAAACAGGTTTAAAGACAAATGACAATGACAAATGGTGTGAATATGATATGATGGAGGCATGAGATTCTAGATATGATAGATGGTTAGGGTGCTTTGGTGTTAAACTAGAAATGCTAATGACAATGATGAGACATGATTCAAGTGATTAAGAACTCTAGTCTAGGTTAATCCTCTCATGAAGGTATTAACCCCTATACTAATCCATTTTCAAACCAAATTCCCATTTGTGAAATACGAATCAATATGCATTAATAAACAGTTCTCAATGATCATTCAAGCATTTAACAAATCATTCCCATGATGAAGATTTACTTAAACCTCTAACACAACTCTTTCAGGAATTTCATCAAACACTTTTGGTGCATGAAATTCCCAGAATCTAGATCTCAAGTGATTATCAAGGATCTAGCATAGAGAACAGTTGTTTAGAGAGATGAACCAATGAATCTAGCCCTAAGCACTCCTAATCTAACACTTTAGCACCCTAACCTACACATCTAGAACCTCATTAAGGTAACTACTCACTAATCATGGTCAACACACTAGATCCTTTGCAAGATGTGTTGTTAATCATGATTAGAAGTTGAGTTTGATGAATAGAAATGATGAACAAGATGGAAAGAAACTTCAAAACGATTTCAAACTCTCTAAAACAAAGTGTATTAAGTGGTTTTTCACAAAAGGGGAAAAAAGACTAAAAGTAGATTAAGTGTTCTCTACAAATTAGGTCTAAAAACCTTATAAAGGAGGCTTGGGCGAACCGGGTCAACCCGGAACAAGCCGGGTACTGACCCGGCCTTGATGGGCAAAGAAGGGTTTGCCACGGTCTGGTGCATCCTTGGTGTGACCGTGGCATTCCTGACCGTGTCAAAGTCTTTACTTGTGTTCTTGGTTCCTTTTGATGCCATGGTCTGATCAAGCTTCATCTGGGACTCGTGGCAAGTTAACCGTGTCAAACGCCGAAGATGTGTAAAGGTTGCCACGGTCAAGCCCCCAGACCGTGGCATTCAGACCGTGGCATTCAGACCGTGCCAAAACCCGCATGCATGTGAAGACCTTCCCAGCCAAGTATATGCTTGCCACGGCCAAGTCTCAGGCCGTGGCATTGAGATCGTGTCAAAGGCCGAAACTGTGTAGAAGTTATCTCCAGCCACTTGTTCATTTGCCACGGTCAAATCCCAGACCGTGGCATTAAGCTCGTGCCAATCGCCGAAGGTTTCAAGATGTTGCCACGGCCAAGCCTCATACCGTGGCATTTAGGCCGTGTCAATCGCCGAACGGTTGCTAAGTTCCTCTCAGCCAAGTGTGTGTTTGCCACGGTCAAGTGTAGACCATGGCATGAAGATCGTGTCATTGGCCGAGGGTGCACAAAAGTTGCCACGGCCAAGTGTGGATCCTGGGCTGTCTCGACCATCTCGCATTCCGGAGAGTGTAACTTCCTGGAGACCTGTCCGAATTGAGTGATTCTGGTTGAAGAAGACAGAGGACTCATTTATCTCCAACTTTGATGAAGGAAGTTTCAGTGCTTAGGAAGTGTAAGGTTTCCTGGAGGGCATATCTTTGAAGTGCATTTACACGACCAGAGAGAGGCGTCTAAACATGTGTCCATTCCGGAGACCGTGTCTTTCTGCTCAAAGCTCCGAATTGACTGATCTCGGATGTTCTGGAAAGAAGACTCAAATTTCTCTGGTTCTCATGAAGGATCCGGAAACTAAGCCTGGAAGTGCACCGTCCTTCGCATCCTATAGGACTGATCTGCTCGGTCCGGAATACCTGCGAGACTGGGGTTCCTTCCGACAAGCTTATCTCTCTGCTCACGCGTCCGAATTCCACGATTCCACTTGCTAAGAGACCGTGATGCAATGCTCTCCAACTTCTATGAAGCACCCGCCGTCTGAATCGGACCGGAAGGCTCCCCGGACAGGCGATTTCTGAGACACGTTCATACCCGGAGATTTTGGCCGATACACTTCATTCGCGGTACATGAAAATGGCCGGTAAAGCTTCCCGCGGTACATGGAAATGGCCGGTAAAACCTTCCTGGCCAGCGAGAATGGCCGATAATCTCCCAGGACCCAATTTTTCCACTTTTTCAAGCTTTGCTCACCATTCCACCTCCTGGATTCATCTTTTCAGCTCCACATTCACCTGATAGACACTCAAAACATGCAATAGACTGATTGGGACCTAATGCATCTCCTAAGTTCTAAAACAACCCTAAGGACCTAAAACGCATGAAATAATGCAACCTAAATGATGCAAATTATGAACATATCAACTCCCCCACACTTGTCCTTTGCTTGTCCTCAAGCAAAAAGAGCAAATGAGAGAAAGAGGTTGTATGCAATGAGAGTTCACATTTTCTTTTTGAGAGAAGTGATCACAATGAGAACTCAAGTTCATGCTCAATTATGCAATGCAAAGTCATACTCAGATATATGTCAACTCAGCAAGGAATCTCCACAAGTTCTTCTCTCTCTCAACCCTTTCACATTCATTAAGCTTTTATCAGGTGGATCTCATGATGCAAGGTTTAAACAAGCTGGTTTGGCTATTTTCCCTCTCTCTTTCCCACTCATCTCACCTTTTTCCACTCACCAAAAGGTCTTTTCCCCCACACTTATTCCTCGCCAAAACTCTCAGTTCCTTGATGTTGGAACACAGCACTCAATGAGACCTGCCCTTGTCGCTCTAAATCTAACACTTTCTGCTAAGTTTGATCCAAGGTGGCCTTTCAATTCACACACAAACATTGGCTTGAAAGAAGGATGGGTTCAAGGTGTGGGAACTGATCCATGATGTGGATTCAGCTACTTGAGCTAAGGAAAAGAGTGGTAAAAACAATGGTTCTAGCTCAAGTATGTATATTGTATCCACAAGCTTTTTCAAACAATGCATCACAAGATATTTACAAGTCAAGTTCAAGGTTCCCACTTAATTAGAGTTGAGTTCAATTCAAACTTGCTTCTCAGATTCAAATCATTTCAGACTTTGCAAGCACAGAAAAAGATTCACAAGCATATTCAATTCAAATTCTCAAAGTGATGTACTCTCTAGAAAACCTATCATTACTCCTTGCAAGATGCAACCTACATGCAAATGCAATCTAGACTCAATCCTAAAAATGAGAATGCAACTACATGATCATTTTTTTTTTTTTTGTGTAAAATTTTCAGATTTTTCCATTTTTTTTGGTTTTTATATGCACTTAGATGAATATGCAACTAGAATGTGACTCAAGACTCAAAGTGTAAAATAGGAAAATAGAAAACATGATTAGTAAAGGATGAAACTCCTCCCCCACACTTAAATAACACAGTCCCTTGTGTTATAAAAGTATGAGAAAGAAGTGAAACCAAAGCAAACAGGCAAAATGCAAAAGAAAAAGAAAGTCTAAATGCTATTTACAAGGTTTTGAGTGTTTACCTCAATCGCTGAGGTCTGATCCCAAGTAATGGGATGGATTGGAGGTTGAACATGATGGAGTGGAATATCTGGGTGGGCTGCTCTCAGGTGAGTCTGGTTGGAACGCTGTGGCCGGATTCACCCAATCTTCTTTTCCTGGTGGTAGCACAAGGTCATTGGCAGCTGAGAACAACAAAAGTTTTTCAAAAATTCACCAAGCTCATGAGCAGCACCAGTCGATTTTTCTTTAAAAGAAGGTATTGCAAGCTGATTAAAAACTCATTAAACTCAAAGCAATGGCAAGAAGCAATGCACACAAAGAGTTCAGCTTGAAACACAATTTCTTAAAAAAAAATCTATTCACATGGTGATTTTCAAGAAAATTTCTCAAAAATTCCAAGAACAGGTCATTCTCAAGCAAGATTCATGAAATCCCTATCCATTCTACTTGCACAACACTCACAAAATGATTCCAAGGTATCAAGAAACCCATTAAAATCGATTCCATTTGTTTTTCTCTGTTCATGAACAGTACTCTAAAGCATGGAAAAGGTGAGTTTTAACAGATTAAATACCTTAGAATCTTCAAGTTTCGAGTGTAAAACGGATGTGCAACAAGAAACTAGACAGGATTACGAGTTCAATGCAGTTGGAATCACTCAATTTGATGCAGCAACGAGAGAGATATGAAAGTTTAGAGTTCAAGAATGGAGAAGAGAGAGCAAACTCGCGATGAAGAAGAAAGAGTGGTGGGGAACAGCTGGCCTGGCGCGTCTGTTGACCGGTCAACGTCCGTACGGTCAAATGGAATTCAAATTTTGGATCGCGCCTCTTTGACCGTGTCACATGCCTGTGTCTGCCACTCGAGGATGCTGCCTCTTTGCCGCGGTCTCGACTTGGTCGTGTCTTCAGGCCGTGGCAAACCCCGAGCATTGTCCTTCTTCTTTCTTCCTGCCACGGTATGATTGTGTCCCCGTGGCAAACCCCTCGTGGCTGTGCTCACTCTTCGGTCAAACCCTCAAAAACTTTGCCACGGTCAGGCTTTTAGCCCGTGTCTTGTAGACCGTGGCAAACAACGAACCTTGGCCGCTTCACTTTTGCTTTGCCACGGCCTAGTCTTTATCCCGTGGCACTCCTCTCGTGGCAACCTAATCGTGGCATTGTCCGAATGTTGCCTGGTCCCCTTATGTTCTTGCCTCGGCCTTGGTGTGTCTCGTGTCATTCCCACCGTGGCAATCACCGAACGTTTGTGATTTTTGTGTACTTTGCCACGGCCTTACTCCTTCCCGTGGCAACCCCAACCGTGGCATTGTCCGAGCCTAGTCCCTTCTTCTTTTCTCTTTTGCCACGGCCGCTTAGGTTCCATGTTACAAGGCCGTGGCATTCACCGAACATATGCCTCCTTTGCCACGGTCTGGCCTTGAGACCGTGATTATCTCCCCGTGGCAGCACAAAGAGACTTGCAATGCCTTGTTTTTGACCGCGGCCGGCCCCCATGTCAAAGGCTGAGCACGAGCTTGTCTCCATTCCTTCATCTCTTTTCATTCTGCATTCACTTTCCAAAGGTTCAGACTCACACCTAACACCTGTAAACACTCAACAGACCCATTAAAACATCCTAAAACATATTTACCAGAATCAGAAGATCAAAAGCATATTTACAAAGGATAAGCTTGGGGTGTCTCCCAAAAGCACTTTGTTTAATGTCTCTAAGTTTGACTTTGGGAATCTGATTAACAGGCTGGTGGATCAAGAAGGGGAACTGATGTAGCTTCCTCCTTCCCTTGTGAAACTAAGTAATGCTTGATTCTCTGTCCATTCACCACAAATTCCTGACCATTCTTCCCTTCCAAGACAATGGCACCATAAGGCCTCACTTCAAGAACTTTGAAAGGTCCAGACCACCTAGATTTAAGCTTTCCTGGAAACAACTTAAGTCTGGAGTTGAAAAGCAAGACCAAATCACCAGACTTGAACTCCCTTTTTAGAATCTTCTGGTCATGCAGGGCCTTGGTCTTCTCCTTATAGATTTTTGAGCTTTCAAAAGCTTCAAGCCTGATCTCCTCAAGTTCATGAAGTTTCATGATCCTTTTCTCTTGAGCTGTCTTGATATCAAAGTTTAGAAACTTCACAGCCCACATAGCTTTGTACTCCAACTCAACAGGAAGGTGACAGCTCTTCCCATATAGCAAACTGAATGGTGATGTTCCAATTGGAGTTTTAAAGGCAGTCCTGTAAGCCCATAATGCATCATCTAGCCTTTTGCTCCAATCTTTTCTGCTTGAGCTAACAGTCCTCTCAAGAATGGCCTTGATCTGTCTATTGGATACTTCAACCTGGCCACTAGTTTGAGGATGATATGGAGTAGCTATCTTGTGTTTAACTCCATGCTTTCTCAATAAACCTTCCAGAGTCTTGTTCAAAAATTGGGATCCTCCATCAGAGATGACAACCCTTGGAACTCCAAACCTTGGGAAGATGATGTTCTTGAACAGCCTCACTACAACCTTGGAATCATTGGTAGGGGAAGCAATGGCCTCAACCCATTTGGACACATAGTCCACAGCAACAAGTATGTATTGATTTCCAAAGGATGAAATGAAAGGTCCCATAAAGTCAATCCCCCAGCAATCAAAGATCTCAACCTCTAGAATGGGGTTTTGAGGCATCTCACTTCTCTTAGATATGTTCCCATGCCTCTGACAGGCATCACATGCTGAAACCACCAACTGGGCATCTTTGAACATTGTAGGCCACCAAAACCCACTTTGAAGAACTTTTGCCACAGTTTTGAATGCCCCCATGTGACCTCCAAAAGCAGAACCATGACATTCTTGCAACACAGGTTGCATCTCCTCTTCAGCAAGACACCTTCTGTAAAGCTGATCCTTGTTCAGAACATAGAGGTAGGGCTCATCCCAATAGTATCTCTGGACATCTCTGAAGAACTTTTTCCTCTTGTAAGCATCCAATTCAGGAGGCTCCACCCCACATGCAAGATAGTTCACTATGTCTGCAAACCAAGGCATCCTCCTTTCTTGAATGCTCTCTACTTCCTCAAATTCCAAGTAGGAATGGAGCACCATCAGAGACTCTTCAGGCAAAGCATCATCAATGGGGACTTTTTCTTCAATCCTCAGCCTTGAGAGATGGTCTGCAGCACCATTCTCAATCCCCTTTTTATCAAGCACCTCCATATCAAACTCTTGGAGCAATAAAACCCATCTCAACAGCCTTGGCTTGGCATCTTTCTTGGTCATCAAGTACCTGAGGGCTGCATGATCAGTATACACAATGACCTTTGATCCCACCAGGTAGCTTCGGAACTTATCAAAGGCAAAAACTATTGCCAGCATTTCCTTTTCAGTTGTAGCATACTTTTCCTGGGCAGAGTCAAGTGTTCTACTGGCATAGTAGATCACATGCAGCTTCTTGTCTTTCTTTTGTCCAAGTACTGCTCCAACAGCAAAGTCAGAAGCATCTGTCATGACCTCAAAAGGTAGAGACCAGTCTGGTGCCTGAACTATTGGTGCACTAACCAATGCCTCCTTGATCAACTTGAAGGCTTCTTCACATTCAGCATCAAAGATGAAATCCACTTCCTTACACAACAGTCTTGTTAAAGGCCTGGCAATCCTTGAGAAGTCCTTTATGAATCTTCTATAAAACCCTGCATGACCCAGGAAGCTCCTTATCCCTTTAACAGAAGTGGGGGTTTGCAGATTCACCATCACTTCCACCTTTGCCTTATCAACCTCAATACCCTTTTCAGAGATCTTGTGCCCAAGAACAATTCCTTCTTGCACCATGAAATGACACTTCTCCCAGTTCAGCACCAAGTTGTGCTGCTCACATCTCTCCAACACCTGTGTCAAATTAGAGAGACAATCCGAGAAGGAGGAGCCATAGACACTAAAGTCATCCATGAACACCTCAACTTTCTCTTCAATAATGTCAGAGAAAATGTGCATCATACATCTTTGAAAAGTGGCTGGTGCATTACATAAACCGAAGGGCATTCTCCTATAAGCATAAGTGCCATAAGGGCATGTGAATGTTGTTTTCTCTTGATCTCTTGGATCTATGGGAATTTGAAAAAATCCAGAGTACCCATCAAGAAAACAAAAATAAGGATGACTAGCTAACCTTTCAAGCATTTGATCAATGAATGGTAAAGGGAAATGATCTTTTCTAGAAGCAGAATTCAATTTCCTATAGTCAATGCACATGCGATGGCCAGTTATGGTTCTTTGAGCTATGAGTTCATCCTTATCGTTTTTCACCACTGTGATCCCACCTTTCTTGGGCACAACGTGAACAGGAGACACCCATCTTGAGTCAGAGATTGGGTAAATTATCCCTGCCTCAAGAAGCTTTAGTATCTCCTTCTTAACCACTTCCCTAAGGTTGGGGTTAAGTCTACGTTGGTGCTCAATAGAGGACATGGCTTGGTCCTCCAGGTGGATCCTGTGGGTGCATATATCAGGAGAGATTCCTCTAATATCTGCCAAGGAATACCCTATGGCTCTCCTGAATTTCCTTATTTCACTAAGTAATGCACGTTCCTCATGCTCCAGCAAGTTATCATTTATGATCACGGGAAAAGTAGAGTTTAGGCCTAAGAATGCATAACTGAGCCCTGTTGGTAGAGGCTTGAGCTCAACAGAGGGTGCATCCGCCTCATTCCAGTCCTGGTCCAGGTTGCTTTGGCTGGTGACTGATTCCTTGATAGCAAAGACTTCAGAGCCTCTTTGTTCCAGCTCCAAAAACCTTGTTTCAGGACCCAGCTCTCTTGCATTGTCCAGATACAGCTTATACCCTTCACTTGCTTCAGCCAAGAGCTCATTCTCTCCTTGTTCTTGAGTTAGAGCAGCTTGAAGAGGATCCTCAGTGTTCAGCTCCTCAAGCAGCTCATCAGCCAACTGGTCCATTCTCTCCACATAGAAACATTGACCTTCAATGGTGGGTTTCTTCATCATCTCATTCACATCAAACTTGAGCCTTTCAGACCCAAGTTGAAGCTCTATTATCCCACCTCTCACATCAATGATGGCTCCTGCAGTTGCTAAGAATGGCCTGCCCAAGATGAGAGGATCTACTGGTTCCTCATCCATTTCCAGCACAACAAAATCTGTTGGAACCTCAAAACCACCTATCTTGACAGGTAGATCTTCCAACATACCAACAGGCAATCTAACTGATCTATCTGCAAGGATAAGAGAAATCTTTGAAGGTTTGAAAACTTTAAAGCCCAGCTTCTGTGCTATGGAGAATGGCATCAAGCTGACTGATGCTCCTAAATCACAAAGACATCCAGAGAATAGAAGAGGTCCAATGGCACAAGGGAGTGTGAAGCTCCCTGGATCAGTTAACTTCCTTGGAATAGACTTCCTCTGAATGATAGAACTGCATTCATGACTTAGTACTACCATGCCTTGAAGCTCTTTTGTCTTGTTCAGAATTGCATCCTTCAAGAACTTCCCCATCTTTGGCATCATTAAGAATGCATCAATGAGAGGCATTGTGAGTGGTGTCTCTTTGAGTGCCTTCTCAAATACAGCTTTTGCCTTGTTCACTAGTTGCTTCTTAAATCTCCCTGGAAATGGGAGCTTGGGTTGGTATGGAGGTGGTGGCATATACTTCTTCTCTGGTTCTGGTTCCTTTGCTACCTCTTTACCCTTTTCTGTCCTTGGTTTCTCAGCAACTTGATCATCCTTTAAGGCTGCCTCCCCCTCAGGTTGATCATTGTCCTCAATGATCACTTTGTTGTTCTCAATACCAGGTAACTCCTTGCCACTCCTCAGTGTAATGGCCTTGGCATATTCCTTGGGGTTGGGTTCTGGTTTTCCAGGTAGGTGACCTTGGTTCCTTGAGCTTGATGCCTGGTTTTGCTTCAGTTCCTTGATTTCCTGCTGCATAGTCTGTTGACCCTGAAGTAGTTGTTGCAGAATACCAACCATATCTGTACCCATCTGTGGCTGCTGTTGAACCATTGGTGGCTGAAACTGTTGTTGAACCGGCGCCTGCTGTTGGAACTGTGGTGGACCAAACCCTGGTGGTGCCTTTGGCTGCTGTGAAGTGTAACCAGTGCCCTGAAATGGTTGCTGTTGCTGACCAAAACTCTGATTCTGACCAAATTGATTCTTGGGTTGGAATGACCCTTGAAAGTTGTTCTTGGGAACAAAGTTCTTTGGAGCTTGAGAATTGGGATAGACCTGGTCTTGTGGGTTAGCTACATTGGTGTTCCTGTAAGAGAGGTTTGGATTGGCATTACCATACTGATATCTTTGGAACCTCTGATTCCCAATGTAGTTGAGCTCCTCTTGGGTAAGACCTTCTTCACTTATGTTCTCAAAAATTTGAGAAGGTTCCTCATACTCTCCGACAAAATGCATTGGCTTCTGAGTGGTGAATTTCAGCTTGTCCAATTCACTCCTCAACTCCTTAACTTCTCTGGTGAGCCTCTGTTCTGAGCTTGAACCTTCAGATCTATTTGATCTGTCATAGTCTTCACCATAAGTGTCATTGCTCAATGCTAAGTTCTCCACTAGCTCTAAAGCAGCATGTATCTCTTTACCCAGAAAGTTCCCATTGGAAGCAGTATCCAGCTGGTTTCTAATCTTGGGAAGAGCTCCCCTATACAGTGTGCTGAGAAGAGAAGCCTCACTAAACCCATGGTGTGGGCATTGGTTTGTGTAGCTCCTGAATCTCTCATATGCTTCACCAAAACTTTCATTGCTGTGCTGAGTGAAGCTAGAGATTTGGTTCCTCAGTTTTGCAGTTCTTGAGGTGGAGAAGAACTTAGATAAGAAGGCTTGCTTGCATTACTCCCAGGTTTGAATGGAGCCTCTTGGAAGATTCTTCTCCCATTGATGAGCTTTATCACCAAGACTGAATGGGAATAGTCTTAGCTTGAAGCTGTCTTCTGAAACTCCATTTATCTTGGTCAGATCACACACCTTGTCAAACTGATCCAAGTGTTCCAAGGGATCTTCCATTGCTAACCCATGGAACTTTGAGTTCTGGACCATATTCAGCAATGATGCTTTCACTTCAAAGTTGTTGTTTTGCACAGGTGGTGCCTGAATACCAGCTCCATACTGATGAGCATTGGCCCTGTCATTCTCTCCAACATAGACTTGGGGTTGCTCATATCTTCTTTGCTGTGGTTGGAAAGGGTGGGGTTGGTGGTGCACCTGGTGTCTTTGCTGAACATTGGCCTGATGCCTCTGTTGATGAGCTTGAGCTTGTCCCTGGTGGACATAAGCTTGTTGATGGTGCACCTGTTCCTGCTGAACATTACCCTGGTGAAGCCCTTGACCAACTCCAATACCAGCTCCATGACCTTGAGCCTGTTGCTCCTGAACTGGTTGTTCTATATCTACTACGTGATCTCCTTGTTCTGCCATCTCAGTCTGATCAATTTGTCTACCACGTCTGTCTCTTCTCCTCCTTGGTACCAAAAGGTTGATGTTGTCGTTTAGAGGAAAAGGAGGACCGCAGCTTCTTGATCTAGACCTGGTGTTCATACACCTGAAATCACAAACAGAACTTGAAAGGAATCAGTAAAAACAAGAAAGTAAGCACTTGATCTCAAGAACAGATCAGAGCTTAATGCTAATCAAACCACAATTTGGCAACGGCGCCAATTGATAGATAAGACTTTTTAGGGTCTCAGGGCTATCAATCCCCTTGTCAAAGTAGCACAAATAGGTTAATCAATCCAAGAATGTGGTGATAGACACTAAACTATGTGATCAAGTTCTTAATTCAAGCAAACAAGAGTGATTTTGGTTAACTAATGATGACTAACAACTTAAACAGGTTTAAAGACAAATGACAATGACAAATGGTGTGAATATGATATGATGGAGGCATGAGATTCTAGATATGATAGATGGTTAGGGTGCTTTGGTGTTAAACTAGAAATGCTAATGACAATGATGAGACATGATTCAAGTGATTAAGAACTCTAGTCTAGGTTAATCCTCTCATGAAGGTATTAACCCCTATACTAATCCATTTCAAACCAAATTCCCATTTGTGAAATATGAATCAATATGCATTAATAAACAGTTCTCAATGATCATTCAAGCATTTAACAAATCATTCCCATGATGAAGATTTACTTAAACCTCTAACACAACTCTTTCAGGAATTTCATCAAACACTTTTGGTGCATGAAATTCCCAGAATCTAGATCTCAAGTGATTATCAAGGATCTAGCATAGAGAACAGTTGTTTAGAGAGATGAACCAATGAATCTAGCGCTAAGCACTCCTAATCTAACACTTTAGCACCCTAACCTACACATCTAGAACCTCATTAAGGTAACTACTCACTAATCATGGTCAACACACTAGATCCTTTGCAAGATGTGTTGTTAATCATGATTAGAAGTTGAGTTTGATGAATAGAAATGATGAACAAGATGGAAAGAAACTTCAAAACGATTTCAAACTCTCTAAAACAAAGTGTATTAAGTGGTTTTTCACAAAAGGGGAAAAAAGACTAAAAGTAGATTAAGTGTTCTCTACAAATTAGGTCTAAAAACCTTATAAAGGAGGCTTGGGCGAACCGGGTCAACCCGGAACAAGCCGGGTACTGACCCGGCCTTGATGGGCAAAGAAGGGTTTGCCACGGTCTGGTGCATCCTTGGTGTGACCGTGGCATTCCTGACCGTGTCAAAGTCTTTACTTGTGTTCTTGGTTCCTTTTGATGCCACGGTCTGATCAAGCTTCATCTGGGACTCGTGGCAAGTTAACCGTGTCAAACGCCGAAGATGTGTAAAGGTTGCCACGGTCAAGCCCCCTGACCGTGGCATTCAGACCGTGCCAAAACCCGCATGCATGTGAAGACCTTCCCAGCCAAGTATATGCTTGCCACGGCCAAGTCTCAGGCCGTGGCATTGAGATCGTGTCAAAGGCCGAAACTGTGTAGAAGTTATCTCCAGCCACTTGTTCATTTGCCACGGTCAAACCCAGACCGTGGCATTAAGCTCGTGCCAATCGCCGAAGGTTTCAAGATGTTGCCACGGCCAAGCCTCATACCGTGGCATTTAGGCCGTGTCAATCGCCGAACGGTTGCTAAGTTCCTCTCAGCCAAGTGTGTGTTTGCCACGGTCAAGTGTAGACCATGGCATGAAGATCGTGTCATTGGCCGAGGGTGCACAAAAGTTGCCACGGCCAAGTGTGGACCGTGGCATTGAAATCGCGGCATGTTTAACTTCCTGGAGACCTGTCCGAATTGAGTGATTCCGGTTGAAGAAGACAGAGGCCTCATTTATCTCCAACTTTGATGAAGGAAGTTTCAGTGCTGGGGAAGTGTAAGGTTTCCTGGAGGGCATATCTTTGAAGTGAATTTACACGACCAGAGAGAGGCGTCTAAACATGTGTCCATTCCGGAGACCGTGTCTTTCTGCTCAAAGCTCCGAATTGACTGATCTCGGATGTTCTGGAAAGAAGACTCAAATGTCTCTGGTTCTCATGAAGGACCCGGAAACTAAATCGGCCTGGAAGTGCACCGTCCTTCGCATCCTTTAGGACTGATCTGCTCGGTCCGGAATACCTGCGAGACTGGGGTTCCTTCCGACAAGCTTATCTCTCTGCTCACGCGTCCGAATTCCACGATTCCACTTGCTAAGAGACCGTGATGCAATTCTCTCCAACTTCTATGAAGCACCCGCCGTCTGAATCGGACCGGAAGGCTCCCCGGACAGGCGATTTCTGAGACACGTTCATACCCGGAGATTTTGGCCGATACACTTCATTCGCGGTACATGAAAATGGCCGGTAAAGCTTCCCGCGGTACATGGAAATGGCCGGTAAAACCTTCCTGGCCAGCGAGAATGGCCGATAATCTCCGAGGACCCAATTTTTCCACTTTTTCAAGCTTTGCTCACCATTCCACCTCCTGGATTCATCTTTTCAGCTCCACATTCACCTGATAGACACTCAAAACATGCAATAAACTGATTGGGACCTAATGCATCTCCTAAGTTCTAAAACAACCCTAAAGACCTAAAACGCATGAAATAAAACATGATTTGGAATGATTTATGAAACCTAAATGATGCAAATTATGAACATATCAACGGGGAATGTACAAACTGTGCGGGTTGGTCTCTATTGCACCTAGGTCGCAGGCTCAAGTCGGAGTGATTTGCGAGTGATCGTGCGGCATAATTCCAGGCGCGGCTAACTCGCATGCCTAAGTCGCACGATTGTGGACTTAGCATTTCTCTTGCTCTTGAGCTTCAGACCTCTTCCAGTGATAGTTTACCCACACATATCAACTCGCAGCATCAGCATTCAGGCGTTCATCTTCAGGCCTGCGGGTTAACCAAGTCGCAAGACCATCTCGCAGCATCCAGAGCAGCTTAGACCACTTCGCATTCCGGAGAGTGTAACTCCTATGAGACTAGTCCGAATTGAATGATTTCGGTTGCAGAAGACAGAGGACTCATTTATCTCCATCTTTGGTGAAGGAAGCTTCGGTGCTTGGGAAGTGTAAGGCTTCCTGGAGGGCACATCTTTGCAGTGCATGTACACGACCAGAGAGAGGCGTCTAGACATGTGTCCATTCCGGAGACCGTATCTTTCTGCTCATAGATCCGAATCGAATGCTCTTGGACGTTCTGGAAAGAAGACTCAAATGTCTCTGGTTCTCATGAAGGACCCGGAAACTAAATCGGCATGGAAGTGCACCTTCCTTCGCATCCTTTAGGACTGATCTGCTCGGTCCGGAATACCTGCGAGACTGGGGTTCCTTCCGACAAGCTTATCTCTCTACTCACGCGTCCGAATTCCACGATTCCACTTGCTAAGAGACCGTGATGCAATGCTCTCCAACTTCTATGAAGCACCCGCCGTCTGAATCGGACTGGAAGGCTCCCCGGACAGGCGATTTCTGAGACACGTTCACACCCGGAGATTTTGGCCGATACACTTCATTCGCGGTACATGAAAATGGCCGGTAAAGCTTCCCGCGGTACATGGAAATGGCCGGTAAAACCTTCCTGGCCAGCGAGAATGGCCGATAACCTCCCAGGACCCAATTTTTCCACTTTTTCAAGATTTGCTCACCATTCCACCTCCTGGATTCATCTTTTCAGCTCCACATTAACCTGATAGACACTCAAAACATGCAATAAACTGATTGGGACCTAATGCATCTCCTAAGTTCTAAAACAACCCTAAAGACCTAAAACGCATGAAATAAAACATGATTTGGAATGATTTATGAAACCTAAATGATGCAAATTATGAACATATCAGCGAAGAGATTTCATCGCGGACTCAAACCCAAAGGATATATGCTATTGCGATACATAGACTAACAGGTGCAATCATACTAGCACTAATGCACCGGATACCATCAGAACTCCGCAGTTAAGCGTGCTTGGGCGAGTGTAATACTAGGATGGGTGACCTCCCGGGAAGTCCTCGTGTTGCACTCCTTTTTTGTTCCTCCTACAGCAACTTTTTGGAAAGCCCCAAGTGTGCTCTCTGGCTTGTCCAAGGGTCTAAAGACCATGGATGCGGTTTACAAGGCCAAAATTTTGAGTTTTAGACCCTCCTCCAGGCCCTTTTCTAAAACGTAAGCCCCGGTTTAAGTGTCGTCAAACGTGGTGTCCTAACTTATATATCTTGCAACGAAAGCTCGTCGCAGCTGGGCGGGAAAAGCCATATAAACAGTGCAACACATGCGAAGAGATTTCATCGCGGACTAAAAGCCAAATAATATATGCAATTGCGATACATATACTGACAGGTGCGATCATACCAGCACTAATGCACCGGATCCCATCAGAACTCCGCAGTAAAGCGTGCTTGGGCGAGAGTTGTACTACGATGGGTGACCTCCTTGGAAGTCCTCGTCTTGCACCCCTTTTTTGTTCCTTTTGATTCTTTGTTTTTTTTTGGGTCTTTTCATTTGAAAAACAAGGCATCTTCTGAACGACGCCATTTCTAGACCGTGTGGAACCATGCCTCCTACAGCAACTTTTTGGAAAGCCCCAAGTGTGCTCTCTGGCTTGTCCAAGGGTCTAAAGACCATGAGTGCGGTTTACAAGGCCAAAATTTTGAGTTTTAGACCCTCTTCCGGGCCCTTTTCTAAAACGTAAGCCCCGGTTTAAGTGTCGTCAAACGTGGTGTCCTAACTTATATATCATGCAACGAAAGCTCGTCGCAGCTGGGCGGGAAAAGCCATATAAACAGTGCAACACATGCGAAGAGATTTCATCGCGGACTAAAAGCCAAATGATATATGCAATTGCGATACATATACTGACAGGTGCGATCATACCAGCACTAATGCACCGGATCCCATCAGAACTCCGCAGTAAAGCGTGCTTTTGCGAGAGTTGTACTAGGATGGGTGACCTCCTTGGAAGTCCTCGTGTTGCACTCCTTTTTTGTTCCTCTTGATTCTTTTGTTTCTTTTTTTTTAGGTCTTTTCATTTGAAATACAAGGCATCTTTTGAACGACGCCAATTCGAGATCGTGTGGAACCACGCCTCCTACAGCAACTTTTCAGAAAGCCCCAAGAATGCTCTAGGGCGTGCCCAAGGGTTTAAAGACCATGGGTGTGGTTTACGAGGCCAAAATTTTGAGTTTTAGACCCTCTTCCAGGCCATTTTCTAAAACATAACCCCGGTTCGGCTCTAGGAGACATTTTAG
>NW_006256908.1:50713-53509 GCF_000478725.1 Eutrema salsugineum | reverse complement strand
ACCCTACTGCCATATCCCCTACTATTATTTATCCAACCTAGAAAGAGGCTAGAAGTTACAAAAAAGAAGTGAAAAAGAGCTATGTAAAGTTTGAACTCCAAGACTTGAGTGTGAAAATTAAAAGTGAGTCCCCTAGTGAGAGGAAAATGAGTGTGGAAAGTGAGGTTCTTGAGAGGTTGAACAAGTGAGAAAGCTTTGAGTAGAGTGTGGGGTGGGATGAGTCCTTGCCCTTGTATGCATAGGTTGCTTTTTACCTTTAGCATTCTGCCAAAGTTTGATCATTCATAGAGAGATCCCCTTGCTGCATTGAACCCACTCAGGCGCTGATGAGATCATTTTAGTCTCATTACCTCACCCTAGCCAAACTTTGCTTGTTTGAACATTGCATCATTTGATCCACTTGGTAAAGAGCTTAATGAATGTCAAAGAGTTGAGGAATAAGAGAACTTGTGGAGATTACTGTTGAGTTGTTACATCAGAGTATGGTCTTGCATTGCATATTGAGCATGAACTTGAATTCTCTTAGTTGTCACTTTTCTCTTTCAAAGGAAATATGAACTCCCAATGCATTCAACCTCTCTCTCTCATTTGTTCTTTTTGCTTGAGGACAAGCAAAGGATAAGTGTGGGGGAGTTGATATATTCATAAATTGCATCATTTAATGTACATATTCTAGTCCAAATCATGTCTCATTTGCATGCATTTTAGGTGTTTAAGCATTGTTTTAGGACTTAGGAGATTGCATTAGGTCCAAGAGAGTTTTGCATGTTTTGGAGTGTTAAACAGGTGCTTTTGGAGTTTATTTGGAGTGGAGGATGTGATTCAGATGAAGAAATGGAGTTGAAATGATCAAAAATGGTGAAAAGGAGCAATTTTGGGTTTCTCGGCAAAATGATATACTGATGGCCGAAGATTCTCGGCCAAAATCCTTCCCGCGGGTAGCTTTCTCGGCCAAAAACACGTACCGCGGTCAAGTCTCTCGGCCAAAATCTCCGGGTGCAGACATGTTTCCGAAATCGCCCGTCCGGGGAACCTTCCGGTCAGATTCAGCTATCGGAGTCTTCATAAAGGTTGGAGATAATTGAGTCAAGAGTTCATAACAGTTGGAATCAAGGCATTTGGACCACGGAACTGAAAGATATGGTAATCGGAAGACGAACAGGTCTCGCACTCATTCCGGAGCAATCCGATACCCCTGAATGATCTCCTGTCCGGGGAGCCTTCCGGTCCGATTCAGACGGCGGGTGCTTCATAGAAGTTGGAGAGCATTGCATCACGGTCTCTTAGCAAGTGGAATCGTGGAATTCGGACGCGTGAGCAGAGAGATAAGCTTGTCGGAAGGAACCCCAGTCTCGCAGGTATTCCGGACCGAGCAGATCAGTTCTAAAGGATGCGAAGGACGGTGCACTTCCAGGCCGATTTAGTTTCCGGGTCCTTCATGAGAACCATAGCCATTTGAGTCTTCTTTCCAGAACGTCCAAGAGCATTCAATTCGGATCTATGAGCAGAAAGATACAGTCTCCGGAATGGACACATGTCTAGACGCCTCTCTCTGGTCGTGTACATGCACTGCAAAGATGTGCCCTCCAGCAAGCCTTACACTTCCCAAGCACCGAAGCTTTCTTCACCAAAGTTGGAGATAAATGAGTCCTCTGTCTTCTGCAACCGAAATCATTCAATTCGGACAAGTCTCATAGGAGTTACACTCTCCGGAATGCGAAGTGGTCTAAGCTGCTCTGGATGCTGCGAGATGGTCTTGCGACTTGGTTAACCCGCACGATCACTCGCAAATCACTCCGACTTGAGCCTGCGACCTAGGTGCAATAGAGACCAACCCGCACAGTTTGTACATGCCCCAGAAACCGCCTTAGCCCTGCGAGTTGGAGAGGAAGGAGACCAAGCCGCAGCAACACTCGCAAAACACTCCTACTTAGGCGTGCGGCTTCACAAGACAAGTCTTCATCTACTGCGACTTAGGTGTGCGACCTGGGACATACTGGACTGACCCGCAGGATTTCCACTTGACCCAACTGAGCCGGGTCAGTACCCAGTTTGTCCTGGGCTGACCCGGTCCATTAGCACTTAGTATATATAGTTTTTTGGGAGAAAAACCCTAGGATCATCTTCTCTCTTAGTTTCTCTCTAGTTTTCTTTCCTTTTTAGTGTAAAAAAAACGTTTTTGATTAAGAGATATCTGAAGGGATTTGATCATTCCAAGTCTGTTTCTTATCATCTCATCATCTCATTTCTGCTTCTAATCATGATTAACATCATCTCTTGCAAAAGATTAGATGTGTTCTTCATGATTAGTGAGTAGTCATCTTTTAAACTTCTAGGTGTGTAGATTAGGGTGCTTAGATGTTTGATTGGTGATGTTTAGGGTTTAGATTCTCATTTCATTTCCTTAGTTAGCTGCTCCTAATGCCAGATTTCCTTGGGAAAGTGAAATCTGGGTTCATAGGCATTTCATGCACCAAAAGTGTTTGATGAAATGCCTGAAAGAGCTAACTTAAGGGTTTATGCCTTTTTCATCATGGGAATGATTTGTTAAATGCATGAATGACATATTAGAACTGTTTCTTAATGCTCATTGATTCATATTTCACAAATGATGATTTGGTTTGAAAGTGGATTAGTGTAGAGATTAATGCCTTCATGAGAGGATTAGTCTAGATTAGAGTTCTAAGTTGAAATGTTTGAGATCATGTGATTGCTTGTTATGTCTTTCTGTATAAGATTCAGTCTTCTTGGTTGAGAGATTGTTTGGTCACTTATTAGGCTTGATGCATTATGCTT
>NW_006256908.1:50255-50539 GCF_000478725.1 Eutrema salsugineum | reverse complement strand
CTTTGGCTCCACCACGGAAGAGGGTCTAAAACTCAAAATTTTGGCCTCGTAAACCGCACCCTTGGTCTTTAGACGCTTGGGCAAGCCCGAGAGCACTCTAGGGGCTTTCCGAAAAGTTGTTGTAGGAAGTGTGGTTCCACACAGTCTAGAAATAGCGTCCTTCGGAAGATGCCTTGTTTTTCAAATGAAAAGACCAAAAAAAAAAAAAACAAAAAAATCAAGAGGAACAAAAAAGGGGGGCAACACGGGGACTTCCCGGGAGGTCACCCATCCTAGTAGTACTC
>NW_006256908.1:19044-20729 GCF_000478725.1 Eutrema salsugineum | reverse complement strand
AAGAGGGTCTAAAACTCTAATTTTGGCCTCGTAAACCGCACCCTTGGTCTTTAGACTCTTGGGCAAGCCCGAGAGCACTCTAGGGGCTTTCCGAAAAGTTGTTGTAGGAGGTGTGGTTCCACACAGTCTAGAAATAGCGTCTTTCGGAAGATGCCTTGTTTTTCAATGAAAGACCAAAAAAAAAAAAACCAAAAAAATCAAGAGGAACAAAAAAGGAGTGCAACACGAGGACTTCCCGAGAGGTCACCCATCCTAGTAGTACTCTTGCCCAAGCACGCTTAACTGCGGTGTTCTGATGGGATTCGGTGCATTAGTGCTGGTATGATCCCACCCATTAGTATATGTATCGCATTAGCATATATCCTTTGGCTCTGAGTCCGCAATGAAATCTCTTCGCGTGTGTTGCACTGTTTATATGGGTTTTCCCGCCCAGCTGCGACGAGCATTCGTGCCAAGATATATAAGTTAGGACACCACGTTTGACGACACTAAAACCAAGATTTATGTTTTAGAAAAACGCCCGGAAGAGGGTCTAAAACTCAAAATTTTGGCCTCGTAAACCGCACCCTTGGTCTTTAGACGCTTGGGCAAGCCCGAGAGCACTCTAGGGGCTTTCCGAAAAGTTGTTGTAGGAGGTGTGGTTCCACACGGTCTAGAAATAGCGTCCTTCGGAAGATGCCTTGTTTTTCAAATGAAAAGACCAAAAACAAAAAAAACAAAAAAATCAAGAGGAACAAAAAAGGGGTGCAACACGAGGACTTCCCGGGAGGTCACCCATCCTAGTACTACTCTCGCCCAAGCACGCTTAACTGCGGTGTTCTGATGGGATTCGGTGCATTAGTGCTGGTATGATCGCACCCATCAGTATATGTATCGCATTAGCATTTATCCTTTGCCTTTGAGTCCGCAATGAAATCTCTTCGCGTGTGTTGCACTGTTTATATGGGTTTTCCCGCCCAGCTGCGACGAGCATTCGTGCCAAGATATATAAGTTAGGACACCACGTTTGACGACACTAAAACCGGGGCTTATGTTTTAGAAAAACGCCTGGAAGAGGGTCTAAAACTCAAAATTTTGGCCTCGTAAACCACACCCATGGTCTTTAGACCCTTGGGCAAGTCCGAGAGCACTCTTGGGGCTTTCCGAAAAGTTGCTGTAGGAGGCCTGGTTCCACACGGTCTTGAAATAGCGTCGTTCGGAAGATGCATTGTTTTTAAAATGAAAAGACCAAAAAAAAAAACAAAAAAAATCAAGAGGAACAAAAAAGGGGTGCAACACGAGGACTTCCCGGGAGGTCACCCATCCTAGGACTACTCTCGCCCAAGCATGCTTAACTGCGGGGTTCTGATGGAATCCGGTGCATTAGTGCTGGTATGATCGCACCCGTTAGTATATGTATCGCATTAGCATATATCCTTTGGCTTTGAGTCCGCAATGAAATCTCTTCGCGTGTGTTGCACTGTTTATATGGGTTTTCCCGCCCAGCTGCGACGAGCATTCGTGCCAAGATATATAAGTTAGGACACCACTTTTGATGACACTAAAACCGAGGCTTATGTTTAGAAAAATGCTCAGAAGAGGGTCTAAAACTCAAAATTTTGGCCTCGTAAACCGCACCCTTGGTCTTTAGACTCTGGAAGCCCGAGAGCACTCTAGGGGATTTCCGAAAAGTTGTTGTGGGAGGC
>NW_006256908.1:4920-17893 GCF_000478725.1 Eutrema salsugineum | reverse complement strand
GCCTTTTTTTCAATGAAAAGACCAAAAAAAAAAAAAACCAAAAAAATCAAGAGGAACAAAAAGGGGTGCAACACGAGGACTTCCCGAGAGGTCACCCATCCTAGTACTACTCTCGCTCAAGCACGCTTAACTGCGGTGTTCTGATGGGATCCGGTGCATTAGTGCTGATATGATCGCACCCATTAGTATATGTATCGCATTAGCATATATCCTTTGGCTTTGAGTCCGCCTTGAAATCTCTTCGCGTGTGTTGCACTGTTTATATGGGTTTTCCCGCCCAGCTGCGACGAGCATTCGTGCCAAGATATATAAGTTAGGACACCACGTTTGACGACACTAAAACCAAGACTTATGTTTTCCCGCCCAGCTGCGACGAGCATTCGTGCCATTTCCATGTACCGCGGGAAGCTTTACCGGCCATTTTCATGTACCGCGAATGAAGTGTATCGGCCAAAATCTCCGGGTGTGAACGTGTCTCAGAAATCGCCTGTCCGGGGAGCCTTCCGGTCCGATTCAGACGGCGGGTGCTTCATAGAAGTTGGAGAGCATTGCATCACGGTCTCTTAGCAAGTGGAATCGTGGAATTCGGACGCGTGAGCAGAGAGATAAGCTTGTCGGAAGGAACCCCTGTCTCGCAGGTATTCCGGACCGAGCAGATCAGTCCTAAAGGATGCGAAGGACGGTGCACTTCCAGGCCGATTTAGTTTCCGGGTCCTTCATGAGAACCAGAGACATTTGAGTCTTCTTTCCAGAACGTCCAAGAGCATTCAATTCGGATCTATGAGCAGAAAGATACGGTCTCCGGAATGGACACATGTCTAGACGCCTCTCTCTGGTCGTGTACATGCACTGCAAAGATGTGCCCTCCAGGAAGCCTTAAACTTCCCAAGAACCGAAGCTTCCTTCACCAAAGTTGGAGATAAATGAGTCCTCTGTCTTCTGCAACCGAAATCATTCAATTCGGACTAGTCTCATAGGAGTTACACTCTCCGGAATGCGAAGTGGTCTAAGCTGCTCTGGATTCTGCGAGATGGTCTTGCGACTTGGTTAACCCGCAGCCCTGAAGATGAACGCCTGAATGCTGATGCTGCGAGTTGATATGTGCGGGTAAACTATCACTGGAAGAGGTCTGAAGCTCAAGAGCAAGAGAAATGCTAAGTCCACAATCGTGCGATTTAGGCATGCGAGTTAGCCGGGCCTGGAATTATGCCGCACGATCACTCGCAAATCACTCCGACTTGAGCCTGCGACCTAGGTGCAATAGAGACCAACCCGCACAGTTTGTACATTCCCCAGAAACCGCCTTAGCCCTGCGAGTTGGAGAGGAAGGAGACCAAGCCGCAGCAACACTCGCAAAACACTCCTACTTAGGCGTGCGGCTAAGTCAGTCTTTGACGTGGACACAAGACAAGTCTTCATCTACTGCGACTTAGGCGTGCGGCTAAGACAAGGCGATTCAGGCTTCACAAGATAAGTCTTCATCTACTGCGACTTAGGTGTGCGACTGGGACATACTGGACCAACCCGCAGTAATTCCCACTTTATCCATTAAAGCCGGGTCAGGACCCGGTTTGTTCCGGGCTGACCCGGTTTCGTTTTTAGGAAGTATAAATACTTTTTAGGGTTTTTTGGGAGAGAATTAAGTTTTATTCCCTTTGTCTCTTGCCTCTTTTGTGAAAAAGACTCCATTAAGAAGAGAAATATCTATATTTGAGTGTTTAATCAAGAGAGTTTAAAGAGATCTGGGTGTTTAAAGCTGTTTTCTTTTGAATCTATCATCTCCATCTCCATTTCTCATCATTAATCATGCTAATCTTCTCAACATGCAAAGGTTTAAGAGAGATTAGTATGATTAGTGAGTAGTCACCTTAATGAGGTTCTAGATGTGTAGGTTAGGGTGCTAAAGTGTTAGATTAGGAGTGCTTAGGGCTAGATTCATTGATTCATTTCTCTAAACAACTGTTCTCTATGCTAGATCCTTGATAATCACTTGAGATTTAGATTCTGGGAATTTCATGCACCAAAAGTGTTTGATGAAATTCCTGAAAGAGTTGTGTTAGAGGTTTAAGTAATTTTTCATCATGGGAATGATTTGTTAAATGCTTGAATGATCATTGAGAACTGTTTATTAATGCATATTGGTTCATATTTCACAAATGGGAATTTGGTTTGAAAATGGATTAGTATAGGGGTTAATACCTTCATGAGAGGATTAACCTAGATTAGAGTTTTTAATCACTTGAATCATGTCTCATCACTGTCATCAGCATCTCTAGTTTAACACCAAAGCACCCTGACCAACTATCATGTCTAGAATCTCATGCCTCCATCATATCATATTCACATCATATCATTTGTCATTGTCATTAGTCTTTAATCCTGTTTATGTTTATAGTTTTCTCTAGATTAATCAAAACCCACCCAGAAGCCAATACATTTTGTTGGAGAGTATGAGGAACCTTCTCAAATCTTTGAGAACATAAGTGAAGAAGGTCTTACCCAAGAGGAGCTCAACTACATTGGGAATCAGAGGTTCCAAAGATATCAGTATGGTAATGCCAATCCAAACCTCTCTTACAGGAACACCAATGTAGCAAACCCACAAGACCAGGTTTATCCCAATTCTCAAGCTCCAAAGAACTTTGTTCCCAAGAACAACTTTCAAGGGTCATTCCAACCCAAGAATCAATTTGGTCAGAATCAGAGTTTTGGTCAGCAACAGAAAACATTTCAGGGCACTGGTTACACTTCACAGCAGCCAAAGGCACCACCAGGGTTTGGTCCACCACAGTTCCAACAGCAGGCGCCGGTTCAACAACAGTTTCAGCCACCAATGGTTCAACAGCAGCCACAGATGGGTACAGATATGGTTGGTATTCTGCAACAACTACTTCAGGGTCAACAGACTATGCAGCAGGAAATCAAGGAACTGAAGCAAAACCAGGCATCAAGCTCAAGGAACCAAGGTCACCTACCTGGAAAACCAGAACCCAACCCCAAGGAATATGCCAAAGCCATTACACTGAGGAGTGGCAAGGAGTTACCTGGTATTGAGAACAACAAAGTGATCATTGAGGACAATGATCAACCTGAGGGGGAGGCAGCCTTAAAGGATGATCAAGTTGCTGAGAAACCAAGGACAGAAAAGGGTAAAGAGGTAGCAAAGGAACCAGAACCAGAGAAGAAGTATGTGCCACCACCTCCATACCAACCCAAGCTCCCATTTCCAGGGAGATTTAAGAAGCAACTAGTGAACAAGGCAAGAGCTGTATTTGAGAAGGCACTCAAAGAGACACCACTCACAATGCCTCTCATTGATGCATTCTTAATGATGCCGAAGATGGGGAAGTTCTTGAAGGATGCAATTCTGAACAAGACAAAAGAGCTTCAAGGCATGGTAGTACTAAGTCATGAATGCAGTGCTATCATTCAGAAGAAGTCCATTCCAAGGAAGTTAACTGATCCAGGGAGCTTCACACTCCCTTGTGCCATTGGACCTCTTCTATTCTCTGGATGTCTTTGTGATTTAGGAGCATCAGTCAGCTTGATGCCATTCTCCATAGCTAAGAAGTTGGGCTTTAGAGTTTTCAAACCCTCAAGGATTTCTCTTATCCTTGCAGATAGATCAGTTAGATTGCCTGTTGGTATGTTGGAAGATCTACCTCTCAAGATAGGTGGTTTTGAGGTTCCAACAGATTTTGTTGTGCTGGAAATGGATGAGGAACCAGTAGATCCTCTCATCTTGGGCAGGCCATTCTTAGCCACTGCAGGAGCTATTATTGATGTGAGAGGTGGGATAATAGAGCTTCAACTTGGGTCTGAAAGGCTCAAGTTTGATGTGAATGAGATGATGAAGAAACCCACCATTGAAGGTCAATGTTTCTATGTGGAGACAATGGACCAGTTGGCTGATGAGTTGCTTGAGGAACTGAACACTGAGGATCCTCTTCAAGCTGCTCTAACTCAAGAACAAGGAGAGAATGAGCTCTTGGCTGAAGCAAGTGAAGGGTATAAGCTGTATCTGGACAATGCAAGAGAGCTGGGTCCTGAAACAAGGTTTTTGGAGCTGGAACAAAGAGGCTCTGAAGTCTTTGCTATCAAGGAATCAGTCACCAGCCAAAGCAACCTGGACCAGGACTGGAATGAGGCTGATGCACCCTCTGTTGAGCTCAAGCCTCTACCAACAGGGCTCAGGTATGCGTTCTTAGGCCTGAACTCTACTTTTTCCGTGATCATAAATGATAACTTGCTGGAGCATGAGGAACGTGCATTACTTAGTGAAATAAGGAAATTTAGGAGAGCCATAGGGTATTCCTTGGCAGACATTAGAGGAATCTCTCCTGATATATGCACCCACAGGATCCACCTGGAGGACTAAGCCATGTCCTCTATTGAGCACCAACGTAGACTTAACCCCAACCTTAGGGAAGTGGTTAAGAAGGAGATACTAAAGCTTCTTAAGGCAGGGATAATTTACCCAATCTCTGACTCAAGATGGGTGTCTCCTGTTCATGTTGTGCCCAAGAAAGGTGGGATCACAGTGGTGAAAAACGACAAGGATGAACTCATAGCTCAAAGAACCATAACTGGCCATCGCATGTGCATTGACTATAGGAAATTGAATTCTGCTTCTAGAAAAGATCATTTCCCTTTACCATTCATTGATCAAATGCTTGAAAGGTTAGCTAATCATCCTTATTTTTGTTTTCTCGATGGGTACTCGGGGTTCTTCCAAATTCCCATAGACCCCCGGGATCAAGAGAAAACAACATTCACATGCCCTTATGGCACTTATGCTTATAGGAGAATGCCCTTCGGTTTATGTAATGCACCGGCCACTTTTCAAAGATGTATGATGCACATTTTCTCTGACATTATTGAAGAGAAAGTTGAGGTGTTCATGGATGACTTTAGTGTCTATGGCTCCTCCTTCTCGGATTGTCTCTCTAATTTGACACAGGTGTTGGAGAGATGTGAGCAGCACAACTTGGTGCTGAACTGGGAGAAGTGTCATTTCATGGTGCAAGAAGGAATAGTTCTTGGGCACAAGATCTCTGAAAAGGGTATTGAGATTGATAAGGCAAAGGTGGAAGTGATGGTGAATCTGCAAACCCCCACTTCAGTAAAGGATAAGGAGCTTCCTTGGTCATGCAGGGTTTTATAGAAGATTCATAAAGGACTTCTCAAGGATTGCCAGGCCCTTAACAAGACTGTTGTGTAAGGAGGTGGACTTCATCTTTGATGCTGAAGTGTGAGGAAGCGTTTAAGAGGATCAAGGAGGCTTTGATCAGTGCACCAATTGTACAAGCTCCCGATTGGTCTTTACCATTCGAAGTGATGACTGATGCATCTGACTATGCCGTGGGAGCTGTCTTGGGGCAGAAGAAAGATAAGAAACTCCATGTGATTTACTATGCCAGCCGCACCTTGGACTCAGCTCAAGAAAAGTATGCAACAACCGAGAAGGAAATGCTTGCCATTGTGTTCGCATTTGACAAATTCAGGAGTTATCTAGTGGGATCAAAAGTCACGGTTTACACAGATCACGCGGCCTTGAGGTACTTGATGTCTAAGAAGGACTCTAAGCCGAGGCTTTTGAGATGGGTCCTATTGCTCCAAGAATTCGACATAGAAATACTTGACAAGAAGGGCATTGAAAACGGGGCCGCAGATCATCTCTCAAGGCTGAGGATTGAAGAAAAGGTCCCTATAGATGATGCTTTACCAGAGGAACATCTCATGCTGGTCCGGTCTTACTTAGAGGTGGAAGAGGCCAACACAATCAAAGAAAGAAGCCTCCCATGGTTCGCGGATCTTGTGAACTACCTGTCTTGCGGTTTAGAGCCACCGGATCTTGATGCCTATCAGAGGAAAAAGTTCTTTAGAGATGTGATGAGATATCATTGGGATGAGCCGTATCTTTACGTGCTTAACAAGGACCATCTCTATAGGCGATGCTTGGCCGAAGAAGAGATCCATCCGGTGCTACAAGAATGCCACGGTTCAGCGTACGGTGGTCACTTAGGTGCATTCAAGACGGTTGCCAAAGTTTTGCAAAGCGGCTTCTGGTGGCCGACTATGTTCAAGGACGCTCAAGATGTGGTATCGAGATGCGAGGCTTGTCAAAGGCACGGTAACATATCCAAGAGGAATGAGATGCCCCAAAACCCAATCTTTGAAGTCGAGGTCTTCGACTGTTGGGGCATTGACTTCATGGGTCCCTTTGTGAGTTCATACGGAAATCAGTACATCCTTGTCGCGGTGGACTATGTGAGTAAGTGGGTCGAGGCTGTTGCATCCCCAACCAACGATTCAAAAGTGGTGGTAAAGCTTTTTAAAAGTATCATTTTCCCACGGTTTGGAGTTCCAAGAGTAGTAATCAGTGATGGGGGAAGCCACTTTATCAATAAGACTCTTGAGAGTCTTTTGAAGAAGCATGGGGTAAAGCACAAGGTGGCCACACCTTATCATCCGCAGACTAGTGGTCAAGTGGAGGTCTCTAACCGACAGATAAAGGCTATTTTGGAGAGGACCGTGAGCTCATCTAGAAAGGATTGGAGCAAGAAACTTGATGATGCTTTGTGGGCTTACAGAACCGCGTACAAGACCCCCATTGGAACCTCACCGTTTAACTTGCTCTATGGGAAAAGCTGTCATCTACCGGTTGAGTTTGAATACAAAGCATTGTGGGCAGTAAAACTTCTTAACTTTGACATCAAGACTGCACAAGAGAAGAGGGTTTTACAACTTCATGAGCTTGAGGAAATCCGGTTAGATGCTTTTGAGAGCTCTAAGATCTACAAAGAAAGGACTAAAGCGCTTCATGACAAGAAGATACACAAGAGAGAGTTCAAAGAAGGGGACCGAGTTCTGTTGTTTAACTCGAGGCTCAAGCTATTCCCTGGGAAGTTGAGATCCAGATGGTCCGGTCCATTCGAAATTCTTGAAGTAAGGCCTTATGGAGCGGTTGTTCTAAAAGGAAAAGATGGACAAGGCTTTGTGGTAAACGGTCAGAGGGTAAAGCACTACCTGGCATCAGAAACAAGAGAGGGAGCTACCTCAGTTCCTCTTCTTGAACCAGAATCAGCCTGAAAAGGTATGAAAAGTCAAACTTAGTGACGTTAAACAAAGTGCTCTTGGGAGACACCCCAAGCTTATCCTTGTACATATTTCGCTTTTCATCTTCTTTTTCTTTTTACTTGAAGCTTTTTGAAGGGTTTGTTAAGTGTTTCAGGAGTTAGATGGTGAATCTTGATGATGAGAATAAGAAAAAGCTCGAAAATGACACGGCCTGATGAATAAAGTCCTAGAGTGTACGTAGCCTCGGTATCAACCCTTGGTATATACATACCGCGGTCACCTTTACCGAGTAAAGCCTGAGAACCTCAGCTAGACTCCTCGACTCGATTTCATCATAGCCGTGTCCGAGAAGGGTCATAGTGAAATGACTAAGTGTGGGGGAGGGCCACGGTGTAAACACCTCGGTATAATTATACCGAGGGGCAAAGTTCACTTCAAACGGTCTAAAACCTCGATCGAGGCCGCGACCAGTTTACACCAAGGCTGGACCGTTTAAACCCCCAGCACCAAGTGTTCTCTGTTAATACAAGTGACCTCGGCATGATGCCCTCGTGGTGGAGTGTGCCGAGGTGCCCGGCTTCAAGAATGATCAAAAACATGAACACTTGGGACACTTGAGTCAAAGAAGAGGGTTTGCGCGACCTGGGGGAAACACTTGATGGCCGCGGAGAAATTCTGGTTAACTTGAGCTCATGACACTCGGCTTGATGCCCTCGGGGTGGAACAAGTCGAGGCCGCTCAAGAAAACACGAGAAAAATCACTCTAGTCCGTACGGCCCACGTCATCCCCCTTATCGCGCCATTTGGAAGCCTTTGCGCGGTAATTTGAATTTAAACGCCCGGTCAAAGCTGTTTTGGCGCGGGTCAACGGTCTCAGCTGGAGGAGAATGGGGGACCAGTCCCACTACAGTCCAAGCGCCAGCTGGAAAGCGCGACACCGCCCATACCAGCCTCCATCCCGAGCCATTAACCGAGAGTTCGCCTTCTTCTCTCTTTTCTCTGCATTTCACGAACATATCTCTCTCATTTCTCATCCATTTCTTGTGATTCCAAGCGTTCTAGACTCGTTAGGGTGTTGTCTATTCATCATAAGCGTTCCACTAAACTTGAATCTTGGATTCCCAAAGGTATTTGCATCTTAAAGAACTCATCTTTTTCCTTCATTCTTTGCGAGCTTTATTGTTTGTGAAATGTGGAATCGATTCTTTTAGAACATGTCGGCCTTTGGGAACAATTTTAAAAATTCCATCAAGATAGATAACATAAGAAAAACCGGTCTTTGCTCTGAAAATCACTTGTTCTTGAGTTTTTTAAAATTCTTGAGAAAATGCGCTTGGAATCGGTCTTAATGATGCTTTGAGATGTTGAGCTGAACTGTTTAGATATCGTGTCTTTCTTTGCTTATTCTGGCTTGTTTTTACTTCCTTTGATGTTTGGAAAAAGCTATAACCCTGGTCTTGTTAGAGAAAAAGCTCTGTTCTTGCTATCTTTAGAGACATGTGCTTGTTGATGTACATGATTCTAACAGTCTCTTTGAGGATCTGCCTTGCAGATGACCGGCGACCGAGCTGTCCCCACTCATGAGACGAACAAAAACGAGGTCCAGAGGAGGATTACAAAAGGGAAAGCCGTGGCCGTGGCATGCAATGGTGGAACAAGCAAGAAACCCTCCGTGAGATCCGATGGTGAGCCAGCCGCCAAGCGAGCAAGGAACGCCGAGCTCACTCTGGTTCCAACCCTTGAACCAAAACGGAATGGGGAGCAGGCAGCCACTGAGAACGATGGAGACGAGCTGAGAGCCATAGTCCCTCATGAACCCGATTGTGGCAAGAAGGCCAAGAAGGAACCAAAGCCCGAGCCCGAGGAGGAACATTTCCCGACTACTGAGGAGTACTTGGACCACTTTAACTCTATAAGAGTAGCTCAAGGTCGGTTCCCTGATATGGAGCTGTTGAAGAAGCTTGAGATACTCGATGATGTTACACTCATCTTTCAAAACATGGGCTTGGCCGAATTCTTCATGATGAGCGATGTTGCTTACGAGGGGATCACACAACAGTTTCTTGCCACTTTGGAGGTTGTCATTTACCCCAAGAGAGATCCCAAGCGTCTACATGGCAAAGGGTTCGGACACATTGAGTTTGACATAGAAGGCGTGCACTACAAGGTCAGTTTCAAGGAGCTTGATGAGATATTTGGATTTGAAAGGAATGGAAGCTCGCTTGACAAGTTTGTGTACCCTCGTGATGAGTTGGCCGCGTTGTGGGAAACGATATCTTTTGGGCCTTACTTGGGAGGCAAGAGCAAGACAAGCTGCATCAGGAACCCTGCGATCAGATACACCAACCGGGTCCTGGCCTCTACGTTCTTCTCTACATACAACCCTGGTGTGATTCACACGGCAGAGCTTGAACTGTTGGGACTTGGACTTAAAACGCTCATCACTCAAATGAAGAACAAAAAGGAGTTCCAAGGGCCAATGCATGTACCGTCTTTAGGAGCGTTCTTTGCGATTCAAATGCTCACCTATAGACACAATGTGTGGTGTGACCGAAAGAAGAAGGGAGCAAGGAGGCTTCAGAACGGTTGGATTGTCACTAAAATCTTGAGAGCTCAAGGGTTCATCTTCCCTGATTCACCATCGAGGCCGAGTCTCATTAATGAGCAATACCTAAGTAAAAGTGGTTTCTTTGGAGGCAAGTCAGGGGATAGATGGGTTTACAACTTCACGCTGATGCACAGGGACGGTACACAAGTTCTACTGCCTAACCGAGGCCTCACCATGCTTGATAAGCAGTGTAACGTCTCCTTCTATGTCCTCAAGGATAAGTTGTACAACCCATCTCTCGGCCCACCAATGCGCAAGTGCACCAAAGCCATACCTAACAAGCCTCAGAACGAGAACGGCCCGGCCGGAGGTGAGAATGAAGAAGAACGGCATGCTGAGAGAAGGATGGGAGCAGGCCGATATCATTTTGATCCATACGTGTGGGGTGAGCCTGAATACCACACCAAGAAGCTGTATTTGCGAGTGAACACTCTCCAAAAGTGGTGTAAGTGGCAAGACAAGACCATTCATGCCTTGGTGGGCTGTGTAAGGCACCTGAAGAAGAAGGTCAAGCAGCTAACACGGCCATCTTCTCCGGACAAGAACTCAGCAACATCAACCGCACCGGTTACACAAGAGGAGGTTGGGGAAAGCTCAAACGCAAGGAACCCGGAGTTTCCACCAGGCAAAGAGGATTGGATCGACCCTGCCTCGGCATTCTTACCTGAACCCTCAGATAGCAGCCCACCACGTCAATCCACACCCTCCTGCTCAACATCAAATCCCTCGTACTACTTGGGATCAGACCTCTCCGACTAAGGTATCAACTTCAAACCCTGTACATATGCATCTTGTGTATATCATTCTGCATTCGTTTAGTTTGTCTTTTTACTTCTCTCACACGCTTCTATAACACACGGGACTGTGTTGTTTAAGTGTGGGGGAGGAGCTTTGTGTTTTCTGATCTTGTTTTCTTTGTTCTTATTTGACTTTTGCATTCTTGAGTCTCATCTAGCTTTCTACATATGATAAAACCGCATCATTAACATTCTAGTTGCATCTCGCATTCTAAGATCGAGTCTAGTTGCATCATGTAGGATTGCATCAGTGCAAGGAGCAATGATAGATTTTTTCCTAGAGAGTAAATCACTCGAGAACTTGAACTAAATATGCTTGTGAAACTCATTCTGTGCTTGTAAAGCTTGAAACGATTTGAATCTGTGAAGCAAGTCTAAATTACACTCAACTCTAGTTAAGTGATAACCCTGAACTTGAATTGTAAATATCTTTTGATGCATTGCTTGAATTGGCTTGTGGATACCGATATACATACTTGAGCTAGAATCATTGCTTTTACCACCCTCTTTTCTTAGCTCAAGTAGCTGAATCCGCATCATGGATCAGTTCCCTCACCTTGAACCCAACTTTCTTTTCGAGCCAATGTTTGTGTGTGAATTGTAAGGCCACCTTGGACCGAACTTAGCAGAAAGTGTTAGGTTTAGAGCGACAAGGGCATGTCTCATTGAGTGCTATGTTCCAACATCAGGGAACTAAGAGTATTGGCGAGAAGTAAGTGTGGGGGAAAAGATCTATTGGTGAGTGGAAAAAGGCGAGCTGAGTGGAAAAGAGAGTGTGGAGATAGCTAGGGGAATGAAAGAAAAAGAATCGAGTCTTGAATTGAAAAAGATAAGCTCTGTTGTTCTAAAAAGTAAAGTATAGTCTCTGAAATGAAAAGAAGCCAAAAAGGCTCAAGTGTTCTAAAAAAAAAGAAAAGAAAAGAGGGTAATCGCTGTAAAAGAAAAGAGCTGTGTGAATAGGTAAACACCAAGACTTGGAAATCAAAACAAAAGTGAGTCCCCTAGTGAAAAGAAAGCAATTGAGAGAGTGAGGATCTTGAGAGGGTGAGCAAGTGAGAAAAGCTTTGAGTGGAGTGTGGGGTGTGATGAGTCCTGCCCTTGTATGCATCGGTTGCTTTTTACCTTTAGCATTCTGCCAAAGTTTGGTCGTTCATTGAGTGATCCCATTGTTGCATTACACCCGCTTGAATATTGATGAGATCATTTTTGTCTCATGACCTTACCCTAGCCAAGCCAGCCTATTTGAACATTGCATCATTTGATTCACCGGTTACGAGCTTAATGAATGTGAAAGAGTTGAATGTGATAATGACTTGTGGAGATTCTGTGCTTTAATTGTAAAATATCTGAGTATGGCTTTGCATTGCATATTTGAGCATGAATCCAAGTTCTCTTTGTGATCACTTCTCTCTAAAAAGGAAATATGAGCTCCATCTGCATTAAAACCTCTTTCTTCTCATTTGTTCTCTTCGCTTGAGGACAAGCAAAGGACAAGTGTGGGGGAGTTGATATGTCTATATTTTACATCATTTAGAGTGCATTTTAGAGTCCTCATTATGTGTTTTCCCCATGTAAATGGAGTCTTTAGGCATGAAAATAGGATTTAGGGCTTGCATTAGGTCCCAAAGAGTTTTGCATGTTTTGAAGTCCTTATCAGGTGCTTTGGGAGTCATTTGGAGCCTAAGAAGAGGAGCAGAGAAGAAGACGGTGAAGAAAAAGGTCAAAAATGGTGAAAACCGCTTGGAGGAATTTCTCGGCCAAATCGCGTACCGGACGGACAGAAACCTCGGCCAAAATCCTTACCGATCGTTCAACCTCGACCAAAAAGCTTACCGATCGCTCAGCACCGACCAAAGTCCGTACCGATCGACCAAAGTCAGCCTGGGTCGAAGATCAGGTGTAAATACCGCGGGTTGAGTTTTTGGCCGAGGCGAAGGAATTTTTACGACCAAAAAGCTTACCGCGGTACACAGCCCTCGGCCATTTTCCTTACCGCGGGAAGCTTTTCTCGACCAAAATTTGTCCTTGTCCGCGCGTTTCAAAGATCAGCAATCCGGGGAACCTTCCGGTCCGAACCAGTTGGCAGGGTCTTCAGCAAAGTTGGAGATAATCAAACAAAGATCCCAGAACAGTTGGAATCATCCAATTCGGACCAGTGGGGAGAAAGATACAGCTTCCGTAAGATGCACCAACATTACGCGCATCCGAGAACCGAACGGTGGAGTACAAAGATCACGGCGGACGGAACCTTTCCGGACCGAACCAGCTTGCCCGGTCTTCATCAAAGTTTGAGATCTTTGAAAGACCTTTTCATAAAGGTTGGGATCGCTAAATTCGGACGAGTGGTTTGAAAGATAAAGTCTCCGGAGTTCACATCGGTCCAAACAGCTTATTTCCCGGTGATTCCAATGCGGTTCAAAGATGTGAAATCCAGGAAGCCTTCCACTTCCCAAGCTCCGACGGTTTCTTCAACCTAAGTGCTAGGTAA
>NW_006256908.1:0-4521 GCF_000478725.1 Eutrema salsugineum | reverse complement strand
GCACCTCGGCATTTCATGCCGAGGTCCATTGTCACGAACCCAGAATCAAGAACAAAGCTGCCCAAGAACACACACGTGAAGATGGATCGAAGACTAGGGTTCATGCATGTTCTTGACGTATTCTTCACGAGATCTTCATTTGGATCTGGACTCACGTGCACTCCTCGACATGAAGACCTCGGTTTCACTCTCCGACACACCGTGGCACTCACCCATCAACCCAAGAACGCGGTTCAGTACCCGGTTTGTTCCGGGCTGACCCGCGACACTTTACCTTTGCTATATATACATTTTGAGACTAAAAACCTAATCATCTTATCTCGTATCTGTTTTTGGCTTTAAGAACTTACCTCTTTTGTGAAACTTGATCAGTCTAATCCGATATCTCGTTTTTGCATGAGAAATCTTGTTCTTCCTTGTACCGCGGGAAGCTTTACCGGCCATTTTCATGTACCGCGAATGAAGTGTATCGGCCAAAATCTCCGGGTGTGAACGTGTCTCAGAAATCGCCTGTCCGGGGAGCCTTCCGGTCCGATTCAGACGGTAGGTGCTTCATAGAAGTTGGAGAGCATTGCATCACGGTCTCTTAGCAAGTGGAATCGTGGAATTCGGACGCGTGAGCAGAGAGATAAGCTTGTCGGAAGGAACCCCAGTCTCGCAGGTATTCCGGACCGAGCAGATCAGTCCTAAAGGATGCGAAGGACGGTGCACTTCCAGGCCGATTTAGTTTCCGGGTCCTTCATGAGAACCAGAGACATTTGAGTCTTCTATCCAGAACGTCCAAGATCATTCAATTCGGATCTATGAGCAGAAAGATACGGTCTCCGGAATGGACACATGTCTAGACGCCTCTCTCTGGTCGTGTACATGCACTGCAAAGATGTGCCCTCCAGGAAGCCTTACACTCCCCAAGCACCGAAGCTTCCTTCACCAAAGTTGGAGATAAATGAGTCCTCTGTCTTCTTCAACCGAAATCATTCAATTCGGACTAGTCTCATAGGAGTTACACTCTCCGGAATGCGAAGTGGTCTAAGCTGCTCTGGATGCTGCGAGATGGTCTTGCGACTTGGTTAACCCGCAGGCCTGAAGATGAACGCCTGAATGCTGATGCTGCGAGTTGATATGTGCGGGTAAACTATCACTGGAAGAGGTCTGAAGCTCAAGAGCAAGAGAAATGCTAAGTCCACAATCGTGCGACTTAGGCATGCGAGTTAGCCGCGCCTGGAATTATGCCGCACGATCACTCGCAAATCACTCCGACTTGAGCCTGCGACCTAGGTGCAATAGAGACCAACCCGCACAGTTTGTACATTCCCCAGAAACCGCCTTAGCCCTGCGAGTTGGAGAGGAAGGAGACCAAGCCGCAGCAACACTCGCAAAACACTCCTACTTAGGCGTGCGGCTAAGACAAGGCGATTCAGGCTTCACAAGACAAGTCTTCATCTACTGCGACTTAGGTGTGCGACCTGGGACATACTGGACCAACCCGCAGTAATTCCCACTTTATCCATTAAAGTCGGGTCAGGACCCGGTTTGTTCCGGGCTGACCCGGTTCGTTTTTAAGGAAGTATAAATACTTTTTAGGGTTTTTTGGGAGAGAATTAAGTTTTATTCCCTTTGTCTCTTGCCTCTTTTGTGAAAAAGACTCCATTAAGAAGAGAAATATCTATATTTGAGTGTTTAATCAAGAGAGTTTAAAGAGATCTGGGTGTTTAAAGCTGTTTTCTTTTGAATCTATCATCTCCATCTCCATTTCTCATCATTAATCATGCTAATCTTCTCAACTTGCAAAGGTTTAAGAGAGATTAGTATGATTAGTGAGTAGTCACCTTAATGAGGTTCTAGATGTGTAGGTTAGGGTGCTAAAGTGTTAGATTAGGAGTGCTTAGGGCTAGATTCATTGATTCATTTCTCTAAACAACTGTTATCTATGCTAGATCCTTGATAATCACTTGAGATTTAGATTCTGGGAATTTCATGCACCAAAAGTGTTTGATGAAATTCCTGAAAGAGTTGTGTTAGAGGTTTAAGTAATTTTTCATCATGGGAATGATTTGTTAAATGCTTGAATGATCATTGAGAACTGTTTATTAATGCATATTGGTTCATATTTCACAAATGGGAATTTGGTTTGAAAATGGATTAGTATAGGGGTTAATACCTTCATGAGAGGATTAACCTAGATTAGAGTTTTTAATCACTTGAATCATGTCTCATCATTGTCATCAGCATCTCTAGTTTAACACCAAAGCACCCTGACCAACTATCATGTCTAGAATCTCATGCCTCCATCATATCATATTCACATCATATCATTTGTCATTGTCATTAGTCTTTAATCTTGTTTATGTTTATAGTTTTCTCTAGATTAATCAAAACCCACTCTTGTTTGCTTGAATTAAGAACTTGATCATATAGTTTAGTGTCTAACACCACATCTGGATTGATAAACCTCTTTGTGCTACATTGACAAGGGGATTGATAGCCCTGAGACCTTAAAAAGTCTTGTCTATCAATTGGCGCCGTTTCCAAATTGTGGTTTGATTAGCATTAAGCTCTGATCTGTTCTTGAGATCAAGTGCTTACTTTCTTTTTTTTACTGATTCCTTTCAAGTTCTGTTTGTGATTTCAGGTGTATGAACACCAGGTCTAGATCAAGAAGCTGTGGTCCTCCTTTTCCTCTAAACAACAACATCAACCTTTTGGTACCAAGGAGGAGAAGAGACAGACGTGGTAGACAAATTGATCAGACTGAGATGGCAGAACAAGAAGATCACGTGGTAGATATAGAACAACCAGTTCAGGAGCAACAGGCTCAAGGTCATGGAGCTGGTATTGGAGTTGGTCAAAGGCTTCACCAGGGTAATGTTGAGCAGGAACAGGTGCACCATCAACAAGCTTATGTCCACCAGGGACAAGCTCAAGCTCATCAACAGAGGCATCAGGCCAATGTTCAGCAAAGACACCAGGTGCACCACCAACCCCACCCTTTCCAACCACAGCAAAGAAGATATGAGCAACCCCAAGTCTATGTTGGAGAGAATGACAGGGCCAATGCTCATCAGTATGGAGCTGGTATTCAGGCACCACCTGTGCAAAACAACAACTTTGAAGTGAAAGCATCATCGCTGAATATGGTCCAGAACTCAAAGTTCCATGGGTTAGCAATGGAAGATCCCTTGGAACACTTGGACCAGTTTGATAAGGTGTGTGATCTGACCAAGATAAATGGAGTTTCAGAAGACAGCTTTAAGCTAAGACTATTCCCATTCAGTCTTGGTGATAAAGCTCATCAATGGGAGAAGAATCTTCCAAGAGGCTCCATTCAAACCTGGGAGCAATGCAAGCAAGCCTTCTTATCTAAGTTCTTCTCTACCTCAAGAACTGCAAAACTGAGGAACCAAATCTCTAGCTTCACTCAGCACAGCAATGAAAGTTTTGGTGAAGCATATGAGAGATTCAGGAGCTACACAAACCAATGCCCACACCATGGGTTTAGTGAGGCTTCTCTTCTCAGCACACTTTATAGGGGAGCTCTTCCCAAGATTAGAAACCAGCTGGATACTGCTTCCAATGGGAACTTTCTGGGTAAAGAGATACATGCTGCTTTAGAGCTAGTGGAGAACTTAGCATTGAGCAATGATACTTATGGTGAAGACTATGACAGATCAAATAGGTCTGAAGGTTCAAGCTCAGAACAGAGGCTCACCAGAGAAGTTAAAGAGTTGAGGAGTGAATTAGACAAGCTGAAATTCACCACTCAGAAGCCAATACATTTTGTTGGAGAGTATGAGGAACCTTCTCAAATCTTTGAGAACATAAGTGAAAAAGGTCTTACCCAAGAGGAGCTCAACTACATTGGGAATCAGAGGTTCCAAAGATATCAGTATGGTAATGCCAATCCAAACCTCTCTTACAGGAACACCAATGTAGCAAACCCACAAGACCAGGTTTATCCCAATTCTCAAGCTCCAAAGAACTTTGTTCCCAAGAACAACTTTCAAGGGTCATTCCAACCCAAGAATCAATTTGGTCAGAATCAGAGTTTTGGTCAGCAACAGCAAACATTTCAGGGCACTGGTTACACTTCACAGCAGCCAAAGGCACCACCAGGGTTTGGTCCACCACAGTTCCAATAGCAGGCGCCGGTTCAACAACAGTTTCAGCTACCAATGGTTCAACAGCAGCCACAGATGGGTACAGATATGGTTGGTATTCTGCAACAACTACTTCAGGGTCAACAGACTATGCAGCAGGAAATCAAGGAACTGAGCCTTAAAGGATGATCAAGTTGCTGAGAAACCAAGGACAGAAAAGGGTAAAGAGGTAGCAAAGGAACCAGAACCAGAGAAGAAGTATGTGCCACCACCTCCATACCAACCCAAGCTCCCATTTCCAGGGAGATTTAAGAAGCAACTAGTGAACAAGGCAAGAGCTGTATTTGAGAAGGCACTCAAAGAGACACCACTCACAATGCCTCTCATTGATGCATTCTTAATGATGCCGAAGATGGGGAAGTTT
>NW_006256909.1:21755511-21755756 GCF_000478725.1 Eutrema salsugineum | reverse complement strand
CCGGATAACAACTCCCATTTGTCAATATAATGCGAGTTAGGATCACAATATGACTTTTAGTCAAAAGAGTCCAAGTTTTCTGATTTTCATAGGAGATTTGAGGTGTATCTAAAGGAATAAGAAGACACGTGAATGATGTATCTCCTTCCAAATTTTGGAGTGACTACCTCTTATTTGCAGTCTCACAACTCCCATTTGTCAATATAATGGGAGTATAGATCCCAATATGACTTTTAGTAAAAACA
>NW_006256909.1:21744450-21753361 GCF_000478725.1 Eutrema salsugineum | reverse complement strand
ATTTGAGGTGTATCTAAAGGAATAACAAAACATGTAAATGATGCATCTACTTCCAAATTTAGGAGTGTCTACCTCTTATTTGCAGTCTCAAAACTCCCATTTGTCAATATAATGCGAGTATAGATCAGAATATGAGTTTTAGTAAAAAGAGTCCAAGTTTTCTGATTTTCATAGGAGATTTGAGGTGTATCTAAAAAAATAAGAAAACATGTAAATGATGCATCTCCTTCTAAATTTAGGAGTGTCTACTTCTTATTTGCAGTCTCACAACTCTTATTTGTCAATATAATGCGAGTATAGATCAGAATATGACTTTTAGTAAAAAGAGTCCCAGTTTTCTGATTTTAATAGGAGAGTTGAGGTGTATATAAAGGAATAAGAAAACATGTAAATGATGCATCTCCTTCCACATTTAGGAGTGTCTACCTCTTATTTGCAGTCTCACAACTCCCATTTGTCAATATAATGCGAGTATAGATCAGAATTTGACTTTTAGAAAAAAGAGTCCCAGTATTCTAATTTTCATAAGAGATTTGAGGTGTATCTAAAGGAATAAGAAAACATGTAATAATGCATCTCCTTCCCTATTTAGGAGTGTCTACCTCTTATTTCTAGTCTCATAACTCCCATTTGTCAATATAATGCCAATTTGGATCAGAATATAACTTTTAGTTAAAACAGTCTAGGTTTTCTGATTTTCATTTGAGATTTGAGGAGTATCTAAAGGAATAAGAAAACATGTAAATGATGCATCTCCTTCCAAATTTAGGGGTGTCTACCTCTTATTTGCAGTCTCACAACTCCCATTTGTCAATATAATGCGAGTATAGATCAGAATTTGACTTTTAGAAAAAAGAGTCCCAGTTTTCTAATTTTCATAAGAGATTTGAGGTGTATCTAAAGGAATAAGAAAACATGTAATAATGCATCTCCTTCCACATTTACGAGTATCTACCTGTCATTTGCAGTCTCACAACTCCCATTTGTCAATATAATGCGAGTATAGATCAGAATATGACTTTTAGTAAAAACAGTCCCAGTTTTCTGATTTTAATAGGAGAGTTGAGGTGTATATAAAGGAATAAGAAAACATGTAAATGATGCATCTCCTTCCACATTTAGGAGTGTCTACCTCTTATTTCTAGTCTCACAACTCCCATTTGTCAATATAATGCGAGTAAGGATCAGAATATGACTTTTAGTAAAAAGAGTCCAAGTTTTCTGATTTTCATAGGAGATTTGAGGTGCATCTAAAGGAATTTTCAACAACAGTACCACAAAAATCAGCTGATGGGGGCTTCACAGGGTAAGAGACTTCTTTATGAACTTTTGTGAGCACCACTCTCTGAGTATCAAAGTCAATTATTCTCCTGTGGTGTTGAGGAATGCAGTTCCAAGCAATAGAGGAAGTTCCTTAGTTTTCTTCATCTTCATGACTACAAAATCAGTGAGGATTATGCATTCACCAACTTTTAGTGGATAGTCTTCCAGGATCCCATAAGGTTTGTTTGAGTTAGAATCTCCAAAGGTAATTGAAGAAGGGTAGTCCTTTAAGTTCTTGATCCCTAGCCTCTCCACCATGTCTAGAGACATCACATTAACATTTGATCCAGAGTCACACAAAGCATTATCAACCTTGAAATCTCAAAGAGAGCAAGACATAGTGAATTTCCCAGGGTTACCTAGCTTTGGGAGGGTTGTTGGCTTCACCAGTGTTGAATAAAGGCTAGAGACTCTATCTTTGGGCATTGCTTGATCAACTTGATGTCCATTTGCTTAAACAAACACAGAATTGTTCCATTTCTGAACAAAATCATCCCAACTCTGATCAAAACATGCTGCCTCCTCACCTTCTCTAGCATAGGAACTTGCAAACTTTGTATAACTGGTAATCTAGATCATGGATGTGTACTTGGCTTGAATTCACGGGTAACAGGCATGAGATCAAAATATATAAGAAGAACACAGTCTCACTCGGCAAATATCGATGACTATTTATCATAAAATTCAATTGGTGCGGTAGTATAAATTTTATGACCCTGTAAAGTAACGAAACAAAAATCCAATCATTTAACATTACAAAAAACGTAAATATAAAACAACAAAATTTAGGGACTATACCTTCTAATCGGCCATTATAAAATTTAACGTGTGGTTACACTCGGGAAGTTGATTAAATTTCCGTAAGACTTTCAACTTGATCTTCCTTACATACTCAGCAGGATCGAGTTCGGACACCCCAAACAAATTTTGATCATACTTTTTATGAATGGTGACTGCAAGGAAATAAGCCATTTATTTTATATGCAAAATCTCAGTTTCAATAGAACTATGACGACTGATAGCAAAAGCGTTTTAAATAAACCACAACTTGTTTACTATTTATACAGTATGACATAAAAGGAGATATTGGTTATTTTACATTTTTGTGGTAAGGAATTGTTTTACTAAAAAATCTTTATCTTTCGATGTTAAGAAAATAATCCTCGAGTAAACAACATCATCATTAATAATTTAATAATATCGCAATTGGAATATCATAATTTTAATGCGCCTACGTTTAGTTATTCCTATTAAACAACATCACAGAAAAGATATAAATTACTAAAACGAAGAAGGTCAAATTATATATAGATAACCCAATGTCAAATTAGATATACAATATATGTATAGTACCTGAGGAGTTCATTATGAAAGGTATAAGGTAAAGGCTCGATGAACGCTATAAAATAAATTACAACTAAAAATAAATTACAACTAATATATATTTATATTATTATTTGTGAAATCAAAAATCATATGTGGCAGCACCATCTTATGTGGCAATAATAAAAAATATTACGTGTCATTTTAATTCGTTTTGATAAGTTATTATTAATCCTATGTGTCTTACTCATATATATTTTTGTCGAGAACTTTTATTCTTATCGTTGACATGGCGTTTAATCTATTTTTAATTGGTATTTCATTAATTGATGTGCATGTATATGATGACATATATTTTACTATTTGGTTTTACGCTTCAAAAACTTAATTGAAACTAAAGCCCAATTGACATCCAGCCACTGTTTTCGTTAAAAGAACACCTTTTTAATCTTTTTTTTTTAATTTACCAAAGCCTAAATTGTATAACTACTATATGTAAAAAGTGTTTGTAGATCATTTATATTTATGCAAGTTAAGTTTTAGTGATTCTCTATCATCTTATGATTGTGAGAGGTAGATTTCTTTGGTGTTTTATGGATATGATTAGAGTTTATTTCATATTTGTAGTGTTCATCATTTTTGTGCCTTCGTTTTTTATATATTTAATTTTCGCTTGGTTTTTAATTTTGTTTTTCTTCACTGCTTAATAGCTTATAGATCAAAGAATTTTTTTTTTTGTTTTGTAGGATGATTTACTTCTAGGGATAATGGAGTGGTGTATATGCCTTGTTTCTTTTCATTCAACGTAGCGGTTTCCGGTATATTTCATTAGCGGTACTTTTTTTTGCTTTTGTTTTGTTCACGATTTGTTCTGTAAGTTAGTTTGCATTTCTTTATCTAATTTTTTTGGGTTTTCACTGAGATGTAATCGTTGTCTTTTATTTTGGTTGCCTTTTACTTTGGTTTTAATCGTTGTTCGTGGTTCTTCCATACTTATTCATGAAAAGAGTTGTTTTTTTTTTAGGTTGATCTAATTTTTGGGGTATTTGGTACGGTGTATCCGTTGTCTCTGTTCTTACGAGTTATATTATGAGTCATGCTTTAGTATTTTTGTTTTATCTTTTCTGGTTTTTTTTTATCTCTAATACATGTTCCACTGTCTCTTGCTTTCGTTTTGTGTTTGTTTGTGCTTTAGTAGATTGTGTTTTAATTTGGCTTCACTATATTGCGGTTTATAGTGTCTGCCATGGTCTTTTGTGAGTTCTAATTTTGTAGTGCTTGCGTGTGGTTGTTTTTGGCTGTGGCTTTATCAAAAAAAAAAAAAAAAAAAAATTTTGATGTCTTGTTTGTTTTTCAGGGTTTCTAATTGATTAGGCTATTTTAGTCTTTACTCCATGCAGTTATTTTACTAACTTATACATTTCTTTCTTTTGTTTGCTTTTGTAGGTGGTTCAGAAATGTCTTAAGTAATCGTGTTTTGAATCTAGGAGTATTGTTTTGTGTTTTGAGGATGGTTGCGAGAGGAACCATGCTTGTATCTATATTGGTTTCTTTGTTAGGTGTTGGGTCGCGATCTATGGTTTTCAGGTTAACTGTGTTGTGTGTCCTTTCTGATCTGTCGAGGTATATGTATGTTTTGTATGTGTCACGTCTACAAGCTTGTATGGTTTTCGTTTTCTTTGTTCTGATTTCGCATCTATGCTATTGTTTTTTTTTTGTTGTCATTTTCTTGATTGAATGATTTGACTTTTGTGTTCATGCTTATCTGATTGATTTTACATCGTATTGATCTTTTTTGCTACAAGTTCGAATAATTTTTGATATGGTTTTAGGGCATAGATATTTGCTCGGTGTGTGTGTATCTTTTCTGTTCTACCGAGATACATGTTTCCTCTGTATAACTTTATGAACTTGTGTGTTATGATTTCTTCTGCTTAGCTATTTTTTTATTACCTTTTTCTGTTTTTATTGATCTAATTATTTTCTGCTTTGTTGGTTCATATCGGTTTTGAAATAGATCTTCTGGTTTTCGTTTTTGCCTTCTCTTTTTTTTTTTTAATTCTTTTGGGTTTGCTTTTGTTTTGCTTTTTACACAAAAAAATCGATATGCTATTCCCTTCTATATATCTTATTTTTTGTACGTTATCGGGTTTGTTGTTTTTTATTTTTTGTAGGTACTGCTTATTTGAGACCATCCACCGCCTTGAGGGAAAAGCTAAGGGAAGATAAAGTAAGCACAAAGTTCAGCCTTCACCCAGAACCACTTCTCTGTTTTTCTCTTTGCATTGGTTCTCTCTCTCAGATCCAGTGGTAATTTCTTGGGATCTTTATTACTTATCTTATTCTCATATATTCCAAAGCTTTAGTCACTTCAAAAATCTTGATTCTCTTGTGCAAATTTATGGTTATTATAGGTGAATGAATTGGCGCTCTCATGATTGAAATGATAGCAGTTAAAAACTCATGGCATCAAACATTTTTTTTTTAAAGAGGAACTAAAAGCTTCGAAAAGAGAGTTTATTCAGGCAAATGTGGTTGTAAAGATGCAGAAGAGAGTGTTTTTACCTAAGATCATAGAGAGGTTTACAAAGAACGCTTCTCTGAACTCTGACAATTCGACGAGATGGTTCATAGATAACGCAGACGAAAAGCTTTGGGAATTGATACAAAAGTGTGTAGAAGGTAGACCAAACTACAAGAAAGCATCTCAGGTTGTTGTCCGTTATGATTTCTCAAAGGACTTCATGGAAAAAATAGCCTTAGTGGGTTTAAATGGATTTTTCTGGTGCTCTAAGAACCCCTTCCTTAATTCTCTCTGCTTTTGAATAGAGTCAGCACAAATCCTGCCAACATGATCCAATGGTTTTAAGATATAGAGAAAACATTTACATAAAAAAGGAAAACGAACAGTACTGTTCTATCAACGTTAAGATGTCTTTGCGCATAAATTATATGTTTCTGAATTCTGAAATGTCGGATTTAGGCTCTATCTATAATCAATCCGGATTTACCACTAGAATGCTGTTAATTTTTGTTACCATTGGTCCAAAATTCAAATAATTAAGAAATTGTTCTATCTGATGAATATAATTTACATCAGCTTTTGGTTTTCAATTATAGAATTTGATTCTTGATGTTTGAGAACTTTTAACTATCCAGTTCAAATTAATTTTAAAATGAAAATTTGTTTCGGTCAATTTTCACTCATTGATTTTTTCAGTAAACCGGATTGTCACATAGAACCAATCAAATTATGGATTCTTTTTCTTAAATCTTAATCGCTTTTAGCATAAATTTTCATTAGTAAGGAAACATTTTCCAAGTTCTGAATATGAAAGTTTTAGCTATATTATATGCAATAATCAAATATAGAATCAAAATTAAAAGAGAAGAAATTAGTTTCTGTGTTTTTCGATTTCATTTGAGGTAATGTAGTTATCTCCTATTGTCCATGGTGGAATTCTACTAAGTTTGTTGCTTTAAACGGAGTTTTTCTATTATACAAACAATTTTTTTATGTTTAGTATTGAAATGTCAATTTTTGTTGAATTTTGCACCAACTATTTGGCAGGACTGGCTTGAGAAACATAGAGAGTATGAAGCTATAGTGGATGAAGCAAATGTTGGGATCTACCACCAAAATTTTCCAAATGGTGGTTTCAGTTTTCCACAGTCTTCTTGATTCACCAAAACAAGAAAAATGAAAGAAGACAGAAGACAAAAGACAAAGAACATTGGTGAAGTCCTATGTTTAATTTTATATTATTTTATGAAAACGTTTAGCATTTCAGCAATTTGAGACATTTATTTGAATTGATTTTTTGTGTTACTTATTAGACCATGTTATGTACATCAAATTTTCTTATAATGTTCTTCTTTTAATCTCATGTTTCTTATTTAAGGGTTTATATAATAAATAGTGACACTTAAAGTCTGCAGAATACGAACATTATTAGGGAGTTGAGAGCCGTATTATACCTAATTTGTGACAGTCTGTAATTATTATTTGATGTAAGAACCAAGGGGTTCCCACGGGTAACAAGGTTGTGGTGAGATAAAGCAGGCGGTTGCTTTCTCTTTGGCTCGGTGAATGAACGTAGGATGGGGATCTGACACGCAGGCGGTCGCCCTCTCGTGTGGGATCTAGGGATGATGTGTTGGCGGAGTGAATACACGACACAGAGGGATGGTGATTCTTTGATACGGTGCAGGAGCTCACGCTTGCTTGAATCTCACAAGAAAGCAGTGAACAAGATGAGAAGCCGCTTCTCGATAAACTTTGAAGAAAGTTCGTTCTTTTATTGATAATGGGAAAAAGGTTGGTGACTACAAAGCTGCGTGTGGGACTTTATAAATAGTCCGTCAGCTTGAACCTTCTAGGGTTCGACTCAAAGAAAAGAAAAGGACTCAAAACGACAGGACTTTGAAAGGAAATGACAAGAAACAAACCTAGTCTACGAAAACATAAACTCATCGTTTCATTTAATACAAAAATGGAAAGTTTGCTTAAGACTCTTTAAACTAAACTACTGACGTCGTTTTGATGTTGTACTTAGCCGTTGTGAGGGCCGAGATCACCTGCAAGAACGATATAATAATTGAAAAGCTTACCTTGGTGTGAAGGGTTCCGGTTGGCCGCTTGTGTAGCTGTGATGGCCGAGCTTGAGGCGGTGGCGTCCTTGGCTTGGAACCTTCTTGTAAAGTCCTCTAAATGCTTTTCCAATGTAGCTAAGTCCTTGTCTTCAAGTCCCCAAGCTTTTTGGTGCTCCGTCCTAGTTTCTTGGTCTTCTTGGCCTTTCTCGGGTCCGGGTGGTGTATTGTGAAGCATCTCCTAATCTGCTCGTTGGAGGGACAAAATTCCACGTTCATTAGCCTCAGTATATATACTTGGACGAGAGATCTTACCTTTGTTGGAGGTTTCCAAGTCATCTGGTGGCTCCAGCCCAGGTGTCTTTGATTTATCGACTAAATCTTGTATGGGCTCGGCCATCTCATTATCCGCTCGGGCAAACGTGTTTCTGTCTCGTCCGTTAGATTCAGCTGGTGATTTTGGTCGAGCAATGTCAGCTTCAGTACGACAGATTCCATCGCCAAATTGGTCTGGCCGAGGTGACACTGATTTCTCGGCTAAAATCTCTCGCGTCTCGGCCAAAGTTTCTCGCGTATCGGCCATTTTGGAATCATCCTTTAGTTCTTCAAGTTTTAAGCCTGAAAATGACATTCTGCTCGGACTGTTAGCATTTAAATCAAAAACTGGTCGAGAGATAACCATTTTGGCCTGAGAGATTCGGTCATCTGATGGGTCATTTCTGGATCCCAAGTATTCGGCCCCGGTTTGGCCACAAAGCTCGTTGAAGCCGTATATGACATTCGGGTCGGGCAACAACGGGTCGTCTGGTTCTAGGGAGTTGATAAAGATGTGTAAGGCTCTCTTGTATCTATTTCTGAGTTGTTTAATCTTGGAGTGTGTCATGGCCCCGTCTTGGACGGATGGCATTAGCCCCAGTAAAGTCTTAGGGTCGATGTCCACATCATTATTGATACCTAATTTCTGAAAATCTGTAATTTTTGACACTAAAGCAGCAACACAAACAACGTCAATAGTGACATGTATAGCTCCTAGCTCTCTAGATAACAAAAGAGAGAAGGAGAAGTTGAAGGAAACTAGATTAAACCTATCTATTGTGGAATTTTTCTATCATGAAGGAGAAAAATAAGAAAATTCTCGAGCAAGAGAGAGAGAGAGGGAGAGAGAGAGAGAGAAGGAGAGTAATGGAAACTGAAAATGGAATATTTCGATAAAGTTGAATACGGAGGCAGAAGACAACAATGAGATAAAGAAACATCCAAAGAATAAGAAATCGGAAGAAAGAATATGAACTCAGAGAATATAAAGATAATGAAGAAATTAAAAGGAACAAGAAGAAGAAGAAGAAAATCAAGACAAAGCTGAAGAAAAAAAAAGAAGCTTTGGAAGACGAAGACAATAAAGAAGAAGAAGAAATCGAAGATGACAAAGTAGACGTCAAAGGAGAATATAGAGAAGACGAAGAGGAAGGGTAATGAGAAAGAAAAGGTAGAAGATCAAAACAAAAGAAAAACCAGAAGAGAAAAAATATCAAACATATGATTCAGAGAAGATGAAGATGATGATGAAGATGACGAAAGAAGATAAAACTAATTGATATATAACTAGAAAATAAGATTGTAACCAAGTCGGAAATGATCGAGAACGATGACGACATGACTAACGAAATAAAAAAAA
>NW_006256909.1:21623295-21740333 GCF_000478725.1 Eutrema salsugineum | reverse complement strand
CAAAAGAAGTTGAGCTTGAAGACGGGATGGAGAAAAACCGAAAGAATAATAAGCCCGAGAAGATAAAAACAATGAGAAATGATAATAGGTTGAGAAAGACAATGACAAACTGAGAGAGAAAGAAGAAGAAACTTAAATCAGATATAAGAATAAGTCAAAGTCAAAGACGATTAAGTAGTAGAAGAAACATAAATCAGATATAAAATATGTTAAAGAAGAAGACAGAAATGCATTGAATAACCGATTAGAATGACACACACTTACGAGAAAAGGGAGAGAGAGTTCTGGTGAGGGAGAGATAAAAAGAATTAGTCAGAAAAAACCTTTTGGAATTGCAATGTGTGGGTAGATGGAACAATATTCATGGTTGTTATATTTTTTTTTATGGTTGGTCAAATGTCTAACATTGTTGTTATATGTATATATATATATATATATATATATTTATTATCAGATGTTGTTATATTTATGTTCTTTTTTTTTATTGGTTACAAAGTTAATAATTGGAAGATGTGATTATTTTATAAAAATTTTGTGCCTGCATCTTACTTTGAACGTCGTATACAAGGCCTTATTTCAGAATGTATAGAAACGATAATTTAGTTTATTTGTTTTGGTTTAGTCCTTTACTAATTAAATGTTTTGATTTAATGATACTTTGGTTTACTTATGCTTCAGAATTGATATTCATTTTTTTCTATTAATGGTTGTCCTAATTGTCTAGAATCGATACTTTTATTAAACATAAAGGAAATCAAATACAAAACCATAATAGTGTTTGAATAATATACACTGAAACAAACTACAACTTAAAGATCTGCAGTATTGGAATGTTGTACATCACCAAATATTAATGCACATAACAATAATGGTTACAGTTGAAAAAGTGATAAGTTTTTTTAAAAGTATCATTATCCAACTATCAAAATTTATTGGTTTATTAACGATATAGATTACAATACCATTATCTAACTATTGGAGCTTTTCACCATTAAAAAAAAAAGTTAAATAAATGATTCATGATAATTAGTATTGTTAGAACAAGAGAATATTAAAACATAACATTTCAAAAGATTATACATAACTTAAAAACCTCCTACTTATCAATTATCGTCTTTACAGATTTTGTAATCAGCTTTATATACATTGCAAATCCGCGCTTGGCGCGGATCTCCACCTACTAACCGAATATTTTAAGGATTTTTTTACAAAATTTTTCATTTTTTAAAAAAACAAATATACGCATATATACTTACACAAGACAAAATATTCTCTAGGGTTTTTGTGTACAAAAAAAAGTTAATATAATATCCTTCAGCAAACCCAAGATACTTTATTCATACAAATATTACGATCACTACAAATATATCTCAAAATTTTCTTACGTTTTAAAGTAACAATGATATAAATTGTTATATATGATATCTAAGATTTAAATTTATATATATATATTAATATCTAAGGTTTAAATTTTAAGTTATTTAATATTATACTCCTGATATTATGTGTTACAACATTATACCAGGTTAGTTATGAATTAGATTTCGACCATGATAACCATTACCAAAACTAAACGTTCGAATAGATATTTTAATCAAACGCGTATATTTATAACATATGGGCTTTGTAAACAAAAAGTTCCAAACAAAGAGGTGATAATTTTTTTGAAGAAAGAGCAACTATTATTAATGAAGCAGGGTTTTTAAAACTAAATTAAAAGATAAAATATAAAAAAGTATAAAATATCAATACTCTGAAATTGAAAAAAAGTTCTAACAAACGATATCGGAGGATCACATATTCACATACTGTGTTAGTCCAACAGTATAAAACTTAACTTCTGCCTATTATTAGTTCCAAAAAATTCATCATTTAATGAATCTTTAGAATCCACATCCGAATAATCGTCATCAGGAATGAGAAACATAATTATCATAAGGCAACCTAATCAGAATAAGAGTAAGAAATAAATATATCTATTTTAAAAATATAAACAACAAAAGAACAGTTAAAATCTAAAATACAGTTTCATTGGACAGGTTCTTACATTGATAGGAATTTCTCCACCTGTGGAGATACTTGATCAACTAAGATCTGTATTGTATTGAAAGCATTTGAAATACTCACTTCACCTAAAATATTTAAATACATAGAAATAACATTATAATGACATATGTGATACGAATCTCCTAAGACCGGACACACTTGGGCAATGGAGGTTGATAGTTCCTTGGCTGGTTCGGATGCACGGATTAGATGCTAAGGCATGAGAGTGTAAACTCCCGAATATCCCTAGGCCCAAACTAACGGTGATCTTCACAAACAAGGGGATGGCTGCACCGAGTATAGAGTCTGCGGATCTATGATGATAAGGCGTGAGAAGCAACTTCCCGAAAATCCTTGTGCCCCTAAAACTACTTGAACGAATTCCTAAGCTAGATGGATCGAAGGCTGCGTTGAGTCCGATGAGAAGAACTCAATAAACCAAAGAAAATATTCAAGAGGCTGACCACCTAAGAATCAAAAACAGTTCTCAAAAGAACAAAGAGAAAATCTCGAAATTTTATTAAGTAAAAAGTGAATGAGTTCCAGAATGAAAATACATCGAGTTTAAATAGAAGAGAAAGCAGGCGAAGAGCCATGCTTAGGAAATAACTAAAGACATAAATGTTTTGACTAAAATAAAGAAAACGTTGAATAACTCTTCGGCTGGCCCTTGACCGACTCTTGAACTTCTTTGCCGAGAATGACTCCTAAGCTTTCGTCCCATGAACCAGACCGTAAGCGAACCTAGGTCGAGAGTTAGGCAATGGACTTAACCTCGTTAAAACCCAACCCAGTAAACCCATTGGGACAAACCCGGGTGTAAGGAAAAAGAGTATTAAGCCATCACCCGGACCAGGTTAGCTACAGCCGGCGTTCACGAGCACGGTCACGATCTTGGGTGATGCTGGGTCGTCAGGTCCTGTCTTGATCCCATTAAGCACAGCTTGAACCGCCCCTGCCAGCTTCTTGGCCCTGGATCGCGTCATGGGTTTTTCTGGTACGGCTAAGTGAGCTTCTGGAACCTCGACTTCTTTATCTGGGTCATGCTCTGGGTCCATGATCGTATCATCCCCCCCCCCTCTTGAAAAGGACTTGTCTTCAAGTCCGGACAATCTGAAACATAATGAAGTATGTCAGCAACATTAAAACTAGAACTTACTGAATACTTACCTTGCAAGTCAAGCTTGTAGGCATTGTCATTGATCCGTTCTAGGACTGTGAAGGGACCATCCACACGGGGTAGTAGCTTGGACTTTCTTTCTTTGGGAAACCGCTCCTTTCTTAGGTAAACCCACACTAGATCGACCGGTTCGAATGTTCTCTTGTTCCGGCCTTTGTTAGCGTGTTTCTTGTACAGCTCCGTTTTTCTCTCAATGTTTTGTTTGGCCTTTTCATGCATCTGTTTCAAAAACTCGGCCATTTTCTTACCGTCCATGCTCACATGTTCAGACATTGGTAAAGGCAAAAGATCAAGTGGGGTAAGGGGGTTAAAGCCATAATCCAATTGAAACGGAGAATACAAAGTAGTAGAATGCACTGAGTGATTATATGCAAACTCTACTTGTGGCAAACATTCTTTCCAAGTTCGGAGGTTCTTTTTAATGACAGACCTAAGCAAGGCCGACAAAGTCCTATTCACTACCTCGTTTGTCCATCGGTTTATGGGTGACAGGTAGTGGAAAAACAAAGCTTAGTACCTAACTTGGACCACAGAGTCTTCCAAAAGTAACTGAGAAATTTAGTATCCCTATCAGAGACTATGGTTCTAGGTATGCCATGCAACCTAACAATTTCCCTAAAGAACAGGTCGGCTACATTAAATGCATCATCTGTTTTATAACAAGGGATAAAGTGGGCCATTTTTGAAAATCGATCTACAACCACAAAGACCGAGTCTCGACCCTTCTTAGTTCTTGGTAAACCTAAGACAAAGTTCATAGAAATGTCAGACCAAGGTGAACTAGGGATGGGCAATGGCGTGTACATACCTGATGGCTGGCTTTTGCATTTAGAAAACTTACAAGTAATACACCGGCTACAGATCCATTCCACGTCTCGTTTCATATGTGGCAAAAAGAAATGGTCTTTGGACCACACTAAGGGTCTTGGTTACGCTGAAGTGTCCCATCAAGCCGCCGCCGTGTGCTTCCCTAACCAATAAGTCACGAAGTGAAACGTTAGGTATACACAATCGGTTTTCATAAAACAGGAAATCATCATTTCTAAAGTATTTGCCATTAGCAAATTTAGAACAAGATTGATAAACTTCCTGGAAGTCGGGATCAGAGGAGTAAGCCTCTTTTATCATCTCAAAACCGAGTATCTTGGCGTCCAAAGTGGAGATCAGGCTGTATCGCCGAGACAAAGCGTCGGCCACGACGTTGTCCGTTCCCTTCTTGTACTGAATGACGTAGGGAAAAGTTTCAATGAACTTAACCCATCTTGCGTGTCGCTTTTTCAGCTGTTGTTGCCCCTTAAGATGTTTTAGCGACTGGTGGTCCATGTGGATTACAAACTCCTTTGGCGAGAGATAGTGTTACCAAGTCTGTAAAGCGCGGACGAGGGCATAGAGTTCCTTCTTGTACGTGGGGTAGTTCAATGTGGCTCCGCCTAGTTTTTCACTGAAGTAAGCTATGGGCCGCTTCTCCTGAGTCAAGACCGCACCGATACCTATACCTGAAGCATCACACTCGATCTCAAAAGTTTTAGTAAAGTCAGGTAAAGAGAGAAATGAGGCATGAGTAAGCCTGTCTTTTAGGAGCTGGAAGGCTTCTTCCTAGGCCGCGTCCCATTTAAAACCAACATCCTTCTTGATGACCTCGGTGAGTGGGTCGGCGAGTGTGTTTTCCTTGACGAACCGTCAATAAAACCCGGCAAAGCCGTGGAAGCTCCTGACCTCTCCAACGGTCTTAGGAGTAGGCCACTCCTGAATTGCCTTGATCTTTTCTTCATCCACCTGAATTTCGTTAGCTCCTACAACAAAACCTAGAAAAATGACACTATCTGCACAGAAGGTACACTTTTTCAGATTACCAAAGAGCTGTTCCTTCCTAAGTACTTCTAGGACCATTCGCAAGTGTTCTAAGTGATCGGCCAAGGTTTTGCTATAGACCAGGATGTTGTCAACGTATACGACAACAAAGACACCTATAAAAGATCGCAAGACATGGTTCATGAGCCGCATAAAGGTGCTGGGCGCGTTAGTCAAACCGAAAGGCATGACAAGCCATTCGTATAAACCGTGCTTGGTCTTGAAGGGTGTTTTCCACTCATCTCCCTCCTTCATCCGTATTTGATGATATCCGCTTTTTAGATCTATATTAGAAAACAGCCAAGACCCGGGAATTTCATCAAGCATATCATCTAGACGGGGAATGGGATGTCGATATTTTACCGTTATGTTGTTGATGGCCCGGAAATCAACGCACATGCGCCATGATCCGTCTTTCTTGGGCACGAGCAGTACCGGGACCGCGCAGGGACTCATACTCTCCCGAATGTGTCCTTTTTCCATTAGCTCCCCAACCTGTCTTTGCAGCTCTATGGTTTTGACAGGGTTAGTACGGTACGCAGGCCGGTTAGGCAGAGAAGCACCTGGAACAAAGTCTATCTTGTGTTCAATTCCGCGTATAGGTGACAAACCGCTGGGGCTCTCATCAGGGAAAACATCTTTGAACTCCTGCAAAAGAGGTAGGACACTGCTCGGAAAATCCGGCTGTGGGTCAGTTAAGCTAGCCAAAGCGGATTTAAACATGAGTAGGATGAGAGATTGTTTGGTGTGTACTGTGTGCTTAAGCTCACAAGGTCTTATGAAAAGGGTTTCTTTGCTCACGGATGTTCTCTCAAAGGCATTTTCTGAGGGTTCTCTCAGACTCTCATTTTTGGTGGTGGTGTTTGGGGGCTCACTTAAAACACTCTTTCCTTTGACAAAGGCGCCAGAGTGATCTTTCTGCCATGGTTCTCAAACGTGTGCTTTTTGGAGAATCCGTCACGGATTGTCTTCTTATCAAACTGCCAGGGACGGCCAAGAAGAATATGACCTGCTTCCATCGGCAAGACATCGCAAACGACCTGGTCTTCATATCGGCCAATGGTCAAGGGTATCGTCACTTGTTTGGTCACCTTCAACTGTCTTTGATTGTTTAACCAACGGAGGCTGTATGGCTGAGGGTGCTTGCGTGTCTCCAGACCCAGCTTCTCCACCATAGTGGTACTAGCGACATTCGTACAGCTCCCACCATTGATAATAAGGCTACAGACTTTGCCCATCACATGGCATCGTGTGAGGAACAGGTTCTCCCTTTGGTCTTTTTCTTTGACCGTTCCTAGGCTAGTAAAACTCGTCTTGCAACTAAGATTTCTCCCTCGGCCGCATATTGATAACACCGGATTTTGACCATTTTTATGGATCACTTTAATGTTTTTTACAGGTGTTTTTACTCCATTTTCAAAGGTTTTCAAAAGGATTTCTATGTTTTCGGATTTTAAAAGACTTTTCAGGTAATTTGGGATAAAGAGGCACAAATTGGAACAAAAAAGACTCTTTTGGATAAATGCAGACCGTCAGAACTCTCATGGAGAGACAAAGACCTTCTCACCGTCTAATAACCCTCAAAATTGGACAATTTATAGAAGAATCAACCAGCTTTCAAATGCACTTGGTTTGGAGACATTCCAATGGTTGGATCTCAAGATATTCCATTAGCCCCAGAGCCACTCGAAGACGGCCAGCAAGTCATGCGACCGCGACCACCAGCCTATTCCCCGTGGTCACAAGCCTCCCGACCGCGGCCAGCCATCTATTTAATGCGGTCACGTCATTCCCGACCGTGTCCGGCCAACTCCGAACTCAAGCCCATATTTCTGAAGCCCAAAGTCATTCTCAGCCTCAATTCTGTAACCCTAGAGACCATGGATTATTGAAGACTATAAATACTTGCCATTTAGGTCATTTTTAGACACCACCCTTCATACGTTACAGAAACCCTTTTCCTTTAGCCGTTTTTATGCGATTTTTGTAGAAGATTGTTCAAGTTCGAGTTCTTCAATAGAGAAGCTTTCTTCCATCTCTTTTCTTTACTGTTTTTGATTACTTTTATTAAAACCAATGATGATGTCGACCTCAGCTATGTCTGAGTAGATCCCGAGTTGGACTTAGGGTTCCCGAAAGGGGCTCTCATAATTGATTAAGACATCTAGGTTTATAGATCTGGGATTTCAACTTTGTTCTCTGTTTATTCTTGTTCTTATTGCATGTATGCTTGATTGATCACCTAGTATCTGATCTAGATAGTAAGTGTTGCGAAAGTTTTCATTAAGTATCAGCCCTAGAATGAAACAGACAATTTTTCCGTAGGAGTGGAAACCTACCTGCGGCGAGATCGTGAGTATTGATGATAGTCTTGTGCAGCTCTTGCGTTCTCTCCCTTCCAGGGCCAGAGTGGAACCCTACTGGTCAGGGTTGCGAGAAACAGTTGGTTATGATCACGACAGTGACGTAGTCATACCGCCGTACTCTAGCTCTAGAACCCTATATATCGATATCCGTCAATCTCAATCTATCTACCCTAGTTTTAACACCGATTATGATCCCTATAGAGTTCCCGATAGCTCAGCGTTTTTAGCCATAGTTTACAAACCAATCGATTTTTACTTGCTTATTTATATCTGCATTTCAATTGTTTTTGTTCGATATTTTGCTTGCTCTACTTGCTTTCTATTCGATTTTTCTACTTGTTTTCTAGGATAGATTCATTTGCTTTCTTTAGTTTTAGTTTAATATGTGACAAACCACTAACCTATAAAACCAATCTAGTCTAGACATAAATTTAGAAACCGTAGAAGAATACCAGGCACACAAATCCCTGTGGATTCGATCCCTAAATACTACAAATGATTAGCTGTGCACTTGCGGCTTTCATTTGTTTTTGTTAAGGGTAAAACTTGTTCCCTCACGCAGTTGACACGCATCACATATTCCTCAGCATTTTCATCATCATATACAGGTCTGGTGTCTTCTTCTCCCTCAGACACGATCTCACCTGTATCAAGAATCAACATGGCACGCTGGTTAGGATACTTACTCGCATAATGCCCTTTACCTCGGCATTTAAAGCACTCGATGTCTCGCGTCCTGGCCGGTGTAGCCTCGGCTTTTCCTCGGTAGTCAGCTGTGGAGGAACTTGGCTTGGTTTCTGGCTTAGGCCGCGTATCGGACCGGGCTGGATAAGTGGCCTTGTCTTCTCGGTAGTTTGGCCGGGAGCTGGTTCCATAAGCGGGCCAAGAGTTTCCCTTCCTCTTGAGCTGTTGTTCCACCAATATAGTCTTGTGCAACATCTCGGGTAGGCTCACGTACTCTTGTACCTCCATTCGGTCTTGTAGATCCCGGTTCAGACCACTTAAAAATCGGGCCATGGTCGCATCCATCGTCTCATCCACATCGGCCTTTAGCATAAGCCGTTATATTTCTTGAAAATAATCTTCCACCGTCTTTGTTCCCTGAGTCAACCGTCGGAGTCTAGTGTGCAGCTCCCGGTTATATTGCGCTGGAACAAACATGTGTCTCATCAGGGCCGCCATCTCATCCCAAGTAGAAATAGGTCGGAACCCGCTTCTCCTTCGGTTAGTCACCACCTTGTCCCACCAGTCAACCGCGTAGCCGTTGAACTCAGTTGCGGCCAGATTCATCTTCTTTTGCTCGGAGAAGTTTTGACACCCGAAGACCAGGTCGATCTTCTTTTCCCATTCCAAAAAGGCATCCGGGTCGTTCTTCCCGTAAAATGGTGGTATGCAAAGTTTCATTCCGGCGAGGTCGTTATCAGGTCGGCCTCGGTCACTGCCTGGATTGTTCTGTTCGTTTCGTTGGTTTGGTGCTCCTGACGTGTGACTATCATCATAAAAGGGGTTGTCTAGGACCTCTTCCTGATTCTGATCCCTTCTCAAATGTTCTGGCTTCTCACGGTTTCGGTGACCACTTTGCTCTCCATCAGATTGTCGTGCCTGCCTCTCTAACCGATCCATTCGTTGGTTCATGCGCTCCATCAGCTTGGTGATTTGGGTAAGCTTAGCATCCATCTCTTCCGGATTGATCCAACGAATGTGGTTTCCGTAACGAAAAGTGTAGTAGTTCCACTCACCGCCTGAATCCGAATAAGGACCTGATGACGTATAAATTGGTACCTCGCAAAACAGAACAAACACGTTAGTATCAAAATTCTTCACTTGGGTGTTTCTCTCTTGAATTCACTCATACTCGCAATGATCTTGCTATCACACAAGAGATTTCTCTCGGTTCTAATTGGAACTTATATTGAGACTAGATGTAGCACTCAAGAACAGATTCAAAACCAAACGATTCCAAGAAAAAGATAGGTAGAAAAGAATTTGTTTCGACAGATCTTTCTCTCTTTTTTTTTACTTTTCACTCTTTTTTCTTTGATTCTTTTCGTTTTCTTCTCTTTTTTTTTTGATTTTACACTTTTTTTTTTTGACTTTTTGCTTTTTTAAAGAAAAAATTAGATTTGGAAAATACAGAAGAAAGAAAGAGAAGAAAGAATTTAAAAAGAAAAGATAGATAATACCGCCTTTGACAAGTGTGTGGCTCTGATACCACTTGATATGAATCTCTTAAGACCGGACACACTTGGGCAATGGAGGTTGATAATTCCTTGGCTGGTTTGGATGCACGGAATAGATGCTAAGTTCTAACAAAACCCAAATCCGTAAAACTGTATAAAATATTATAATATCAATCTTCTGATCGCCATTTTATGAAACGGAACCCTTCTTTTTTTTTAACTGCAGATGTTTTGTCGGGTGAAGCAATCGCATCGGGAACATCGCGATCTCTTTTAGAAGTTGTAGGGACAGTCTTATCGCTAGAAGCTTTTGTATTTACATCAACACAGGATTCCAAAATTGGCGGCTTCAAAAAATAATAAATTGTTGTTTCATTATATATATATATGAGATATAGTTAAAAATTCAAATAAAACCAAAAATCGAAATCAAACATTCGAATAGACCTGACCACGGAAATGCTCAATCATATGATCATCGGTTGTAAACTTGTCAACAGAATATGAGGTCTTAACCTTCTTCACATTACCTTCGGTTATTGTAACCTTGAAAAGTAGCCCTTTTCCTTTTAGATTGCGCAGGGATTTAGACAATGCATTTGTATTGTCCTACAGAATAATTCAGAAATAATTAAAATAAATTAAATAATCAAAATAGTCGATAAAATAACATGGGGTTTACCCCAACAGATTCTTCGTAAACTTCCTCCACAATCTTCTTAAATATTTTTTGAGCAATCTTATCAAACATGACAAAACCGCCAGCCCTCCAAATCCATCAGACACATTCAGCATAAGGAAAAAACTGTAAAGAGAGAATCAGACATATAGTTCTAAAATATAAGTAAATTACAAAAAACAAGATTAATCTATATATATATATATATGAAATATAAAGATCATAAACTTAAATACCAAGCAACAACTTGAGATTCAAAGAAATTGTTATTGCAAGTAATGCATTTCCAAAGTGGCATTGTAGGAGCATTTGCTTTCTCAGGGATAGGATGAACCTTTTTCACACTTCTTGCATGCTATGTAATACCAGTAATTGCTAAATAGCAACCGAGATTATGATTGGCAATGTCACATACTTATCGACCTGCACAATCACAACAATCAATGTCGATCACATAAACGAAAAATTCTTTTAAAAAACGATATCGGAGGATCACATATTCACATACTGTGTTAGTCCAACAGTATAGAACTTAACTTCCGCCTATTATTAGTTCCAAAAAAATTCATCATTTAATGAATCTTTAGAATCCACACCGGAATAATCGTCATCAGGAATGAGAAACATACTTATCTTAGGGCAACGTAATCAGAATAAGAGTAAGAAATAAATATATCTATTTTAAAAATATAAACAACAAAAGAACAATTAAAACCTAAAATACAGTTTCATTGGACAGGTTCTTACATTGATAGGAATTTCTCCACCTGTGGCGATACTTGATCAAGTAAGATCTGTATTGTATTGAAAGCATTTGAAATACTCACTTCACCTAAAATATTTAAATACATAGAAATAACATTATAATGACATATGTGATACGAATCTCCTAAGACCGGACACACATGGGCAATGGAGGTTGATAGTTCCTTGGCTGGTTCGGATGCACGGAGTAGATGCTAAGGCGTGAGAGTGTAAACTCCCGAATATCCCTAGGCCCAAACTAACGGTGATTGTCACAAACAAGGGGATGGCTGCACCGAGTATAGAATCCGCGGATCTATGATGATAAGGCGTGAGAAGCAACTTCCCGAAAATCCTCGTGCCCCTAAAACTACTTGAAAGAATTCCTAAGCTAGATGGATCGAAGGCTGCGTTGAGTCCGATGAGAAGAACTCAATAAACCAAAGAAAATATTCAAGAGGCTGACCACCTAAGAATCAAAAACAGTTCTCAAAAGAACAAAGAGAAAATCGCGAAATTTTATTAAGTAAAAAGTGAATGAGTTCCAGAATGAAAATACATCGATTTTAAATAGAAGAGAAAGCAGGCGAAGAGCCATGCTTAGGAAATAACTAAAGACATAAATTTTTTGACTAAAATAAAGAAAACGTTGATTAACTCTTCGGCTGGCCCTTGACCGACTCTTGAACTTCTTTGCCGAGAATGACTCCTAAGTTTCCGTCCCATGAACCAGACCATAAGCGAACCTAGGTCGAGAGTTAGGCAATGGACTTAACCTCGTTAAAACCCCACCCAGTAAACCCATTGGGACAAACCCGGGTGTAAGGAAAAAGAGTATTAAGCCATCACCTGGACCAGGTTAGCTACAGCCAGAGTTCAAGAGCACGGTCAAGATCTTGGGTGATGCTGGGTCGTCAGATCCTGTCTTGATCCCATTAAGCACAGCTTGAACCGCCCCTGCCAGCTTCTTGGCCCTGGATTGCGTCATGGGTCCTTCTGGTACGGCTAAGTGAGCTTCCGGAACCTCGACTTCTTTATCATGGTCATGCTCTGGGTCCATGATCGTATCAATATGATATACAAAAAAAATTCTTATCATAGAAAAACACGTTATATAGTATACTTTGGTATTTTTTGGATACATGGAAGCCTCATAAAGACCACAACGACAGAAGAATAATTACGATTGATGTAATCAGCAACAGTTTTCGTATAATCACTCCAAAGAATGCACGTTAATTGTAGATCACTATTGAAATAAACACACAATCATCAGTTTAACAATAAAATAAAACAACAAAACAAAAACAGAATATTCATCTAAAAGTTTAACATCTTACATTGAATCTCTAAGATAAATCTTAAGTCTAGAATGCTGTTTCCCTTGAGCCATGACGTCTTCAATGTGTCCAACCCTTATGATTTGTCCGACCACATCTAAATGTTTGCAGTATAACAAACAATAAATGAATACATGTATATATTATAGAATAACAAAAAAAGTAAACCTAAAAACATGGTTAAGAGATGGTACCAATCAAATAGCCACTGTCCAAATCATCTGATAAAATTTCATAGAAACTTTTGATATACTTTTCGGGTACCTCCAACGCGAAATCCAAGCATCTCGAAACAATCGTGGTTTCATAGAACATTATCTTGAAAGGAACTCGAGTGGTTCGGTACTCAGAATTATACTCAGACACCTTAAAAGTATTGATAAGCACTGGTCTTCCTTCAATCAAATCTTTACGGAAATATTTAGCAAAATCTCTTTCAAAAGTTGCTTGTATTCTATCACTCTGAGGTCCAAAACATATTAAAAAAATTAATAGCAACAAATAAAGGATTATCCGATATATTCAAAGCTTACAGGATTAACCTCTTGATCAACTAACACCATCTCAAGTGAACACCCTCCTCTGCCTTTGAAACCATCCCAAACCTTAAGGATATTAACCTTGATAACGTAACTATCAGAACCAGGACGTAAATTCTTCATGAATACATTAGACGCTGTTTTTCTTTTAAAGATCGACATCACTTAAACCACACAAAGGTACAGAAAAAAAAACTGAGATAACTTTACGCATGAAAGGTCTGTATATATATATATAGCGGGAGGGATAGTACATATTATATAAATCAGACCTAATTCCGATTAGATTAAGTACTTTTTTAACTTTAGATATCGTTCAAGAAGAAAGGCAAATATGATGAAATCTTCTAAGTTTGTTTATAATCAAAATATTTTTAGTCAAGTAATATTGATTTTTTTTTTCTTCTACCCAATATTACAATCCCATGTGGCAAATCGGAGAAATGGTCCGAGAACCATCCTCGACCGGCTAGGTATATGATTGATTTGGAAAAAAATAACTCTCTTTGCTCGAGCTCTTTTTGCAAGACTATCCGCCCGGACATTTAGACTTCTGGAGATACGAGTCAAAGTGAATTCGAGAAGCTCTCTTAAAGGATACAGAAGGATTGCAGCTCTGTCATCAAGGACGGCCAATCTTCTAGAGATTCATACATGCTCACAAGGTCCGAACAACCAGTCTTGAAATGAACCAAAATAATCTGTATATCTCTCAAGCATGACATAGCCCATAGGAGGCTGTCCATCTCGGCATGAAGGGCCGAGAGGCTTCTGCGGCATCCCCGATGTCTGAAAATCTCATTTCCCCTACCATCCTCCAAGCTCTACCCGAGGCCACTAATCGGTCTGTGATTGATAAAAGAAGCATCAATCCGACATATCGGAAAACGCTGGTCCTCGGGAAGAGATATCGAAAGAGGAGGGACCATCGTTCCACCTTCTGTGACATCACCGTCTTCGGGTTGGTTCGTGATTCTCCAACTTTCTGTTTCCACCTTTGCATGAAGCAAGGTATCTTCTGGGGAGATTTTTTTCCTGTTGAAGATTTTATCGTTCCTTACTTTCCAAATAAACCATAGGATCCAAGGATGTACATCCTTTTGAGGATCTGTCATGCCTAACTCTTTCGTTTTCAAAAGAGAAAGCTCATATTTTGATAAATAGAGGTACTCGGAAAGAGACCCAGAAGGGACAGAAAGTCCGATAACTCTCAGACTTGTAAAGCCGGGGGACATAAAAATAAAAGGTGATTTATAGAATCCTTAGGATCTCCACAGTGGGGGCATCGCTTGTCAGAGCCCAAGTGTCGGTAGGTGAGGTTCTGACTGGTAGCAATGCACCCTTATAAAGATTGCCACATAAAGTGTTTTATTTTTCCAGGTGTACGGACTTTCCATACATGGCTTTGAAGGGTCGTGATACTCGGTTCTCTCATCATTCCAGCTTTCCGGTCTAAATTAGTCCTTCTAATCAGATCATATCCCGACTTAACCGAGCAAAGTCCTGATTTGGAATGATTCCATGCAAATCCATCCAAGGTACGGTTACGGCTTGGCCTCAACCCAAGGATGAGATTGACATCCTCAGGTTGGAAAATTTCTCTCAAAAGGGGAACATCCCACTGTTTCGTATCGTGACGGATAAAGGAGTATACCAATAATCCAAGATCTCGGTATCCGATCTGCGGGGTGGCTCTTCCCAGCCGAGCTCTAAGATCCAGAATCCATGGTTCGCTCCAAACCCTCGTGTTTAGTCCCGATCCAATCGTCTTCCTCAAGCCCATCTTCAGGAACGGTTTTGCAGCCATAATGCTCCGCCACCCATAAGATGGTGAATAGACGTTTTGGTCCTCTAAAGGATCTGATTGTCTATAGTATCTGCCTTTGAAAACCCGAGCCAAGAGTAATGAGGGGTACTAAAGAAGTCGCCATAGCTGTTTAGCTAGAAGGGCTAAATTAAAGTCTTGTAAATTTCTAAATCCAAGCCCTTCCATATCCTGTAGAATGCAAATATTATCCCAAGCAATCCAGTGTATCCCACTACTATTCTGCTTTGATCTCAACCAGAAATTGGCAATGGTACTCTGCAGTTTGTCAGTCACTCCTTGGGGTAACAGAAGCATGACATGTTGTATGTAGGAACGGCTTGAGCAACTTATTTTATTTGAATTTCTTTTCCACCTTTGGAAAGATGTCTTGCAGACCAACTATTGACTCAGTTGCTCAAGCGGTCATGGACATAAGAGAATACTTTCTTCTTTGATCCACAGATTTTTTCTGGAAGTCCAAGATACGTACCCATGCCGCCCTCCGAAGATATTCCAATAGCATTCTTGATACCTTTCTTTAAATTCGGATCCACTCTATTCCTGAACATGATTGATGATTTGCTCAGGTTAAGTTGCTTTCCCGAAGCCAATCCATATGTATTAATAATCCTGAAAATCTCGGCTTCCTGCTGGATTTCCGTTTTACAGAAGAAACGGCCATCATCGGCAAAAAGAAGGTGTGAAACCGGTGGACTCGTTTGAGCTACTTTCAGCCCAGATTAGTGAGATGAGAGCCTCAGTACACAGAATAAAGAGAAAGGGAGAAAGAGGATCTCCTTGCCGCAATCCTCTATATGGTATGATTTTTCCTTAAGTAATATCGATTTATATATAATTTAATGGAAAATTTCTATAAGTAAGGTAATTATAATATTCCAAGATGGAAGATATTATACAAAGAAACAGAATTTTCCAAACAAATTATAGCAATTTAGAAAAAACAGTTGGAAAAACTCTGCCTAAATTATGAAAATAGTAAAAAGTGCAAATTTAACAATAATTAGACGAAATAATAAATTAGATGCAATCAGAAGAATGAAAATAAAACTTTTTATTTATATGAGATAGTTCCAGAAAACTTTTTAGTTACATGATATAATTACATAATATGTTTTTCTCTATTTACGTATTTTTTTCTTTATTTACGTGAAATAATTGCATGATACTTTACAATAGATCTATTATTATCAGGGGAAATAAATTCTAAAATAAATATCGTCCCCGTTGATTTTAGGTTTCACTCTAACTTATACTTAACACAGAAGAATATAAGTTAATCTACTCTAAAACACTAAACGTTCTGTGTATAAATTATATATTTATAAAATATTAATACTTATAAATTATATATTTATAAGATATTAACTATACTATAAATTATATGTTTATAAAGATATTAATATTATAATCTAAATTGTCATACCAAACCTATTATACATTATATATGGAACCCATGAGTCAGCATTTATAATGTATGTTCCCAACATCTGATCTGTTATTCTAGTTTTGAATATTATGGAACGTTGTCGACTAATAGCACAAACTCGAAAATCATTAACATATGTTCAATGAACAAAAAAACCATAATGTAAGAAAAGAAAAAATGTAGTTTTACGCGCTAAAAGAAAATGTAAAGATTGATCATCTAAGTTTTATGAATTCACAAAACAAAATTCACATGTGGCCGCTGGATACCAATGCTTCTCGCAGATGCCGACTTCAGGGATAGCTCGTGCTAACATTATCCGTGTGTAATTAGGAACAGTCGTAGCCATCCAGTTTCCTTATGATAACACAACAATAAAAATAAAATAGAATCATATCTTTATAGACATTGATAAATAATAATATGATCAGTTATAAAGAGATACGCTTTACATAAAAATACTTCGGATGACTTCAGCTTTTGCAAACCGAATGATACAGATTAATAGATTATCCTCACAATGCAATAAGTCATCGATAAAATCTCGACCATAATGCCAAGTAAACGACATGGTAGGCGACATCCTCTAAAAATTGTAAAGTAGAGTTATCAAAGGTAAATTTGTTAAAAGTTCACGAAGATACAATATTAAACTGTATGATAGTACATAATACCTCTGATTCTCCATTACGACATATATCTCATCCACCACGTAGCTTTCAAAAGGATGTTGCGGATCAATATAGTTTCGAACAGTCATAACACGTCCAATCAAATCTTATCAACAAAAACATAAAAAGTCAAGTTAACATTATAGTAGCAGTTTATGTCTTTCCAAAATTAAGATGTGACATCCCATAAGAACACCCAAAATAAACATGCTTACCCACACAATTGTTAACATCGCAAGATCCATCTACGATATTTTCGAACTCAGTAAAAGTGAAGCAACTATTTTGGTTATTCATCATAACTCTACTAAAAGACGTTTCTGAATTCCAAAAAGATATTGATAGGATGAGAAACGACTCTATATATAATGAACCATATCTCCAAATATATGCTTAAAGATTTTTTCTTTTTTTTTTCAAAATTTCAGAGACAATAATATTAGACCAAAATAAAATTAACAAATACCTATCAAGTTAAAAACTATCATAAATACTACAATTGTTAATATCTAAGAATATATAAATATTCTATATTTTATATACAGTTATTATTTGGGATTAGTAATATTACCTTTTATAATTTATAACAATTTTCAATTTTGTGTTATAGTTACCTTTTTATAATCATAATAACTCTGATATATGTTGTTTCTAAAACGAATGTTTAAGAAGTTTTTTATTATATTATTTATAAAACACTGATATTATTAAAATACAACCAAAAAAAATAGACCCAAATATAGATACATAAACTACAAAATATCATAAATAATTATTGTCTCGTGTTTGTTACTCAGCTAAACCTAATGCATGGCATGCCCTTCTAAAAGAAGGATGAAGGACTCCACCAACTGTCCTAATAATACGTCCAATAAAACCCTCAGATAGTATTCTTCTCCGTATTCTATCGGCAATTCCTCTACAGCACATGCACCAGAAGTTCCCTTTAATATTGGCCTCCAGGACTTATTTTTACGATCCCATACAAATATAGTAGGGATCTGATTACACCTCGAGTATAAAAGATTCCTCGCCTCTGGATATAGTAGGTATCTTCGAGTATAAAAGATTCTTCGCCTCTGGATAGATCTGATTACACCTCATCCAAGCAGAGATCATAGCTTTTTTAGCAGGAACACATGTATCTAAATCATTAGAAAAAGAATTATTTTCTCGGGGAAGATGAAACCGCATAACTTGCCAATTAACACGCTGTCGCCTGTGAGCACCTAGACATGGACAATAGAAAAACCCAAAACAATGATGATAACAAAGAATAGCCAAAACTCGTGAAGAAAGTAAAAAATTATTCTGCAAAAAATTAATAATTACCAAAAACTTCCATTTGAAGAAACCAAATGCAAGAAAATTAAATAATGAGAACACCTAACTCCCAAGTCTGTTTTGTAATGCATATATATACATATAAGAATTTTATGGTTTACGCGTAATTTTATTTTTTTTAAAGGTTTCTTTATAGTTTTTCTTTTTTAATTATTAATTAAATAATCAATTCTATATATTGCTTGCGTAAAAGAAACACCAGAATTTCTGTAAAATCAATAACTGGAAAATATGAATATAAAATCATTTAAAGAAAAGGTAAGAAAGTCCTAATTATTTTGGGGTGGAAAAATCTATTTTCGATTAGCGCAGACCAAAGTATTTCACATTTTCATTTTTTTAAAAAGATTTCTAATATAATGTTTACAGTAAAAAAGAATCGTTAACTGTTCAAAAACCCTTAAGACAATTAAAAGTATCCGTGATTTATGGATGTGTCGTATTTTCATTCCGAGTGTTATATTTCATTGATAAAGAAAGCCAATGTCATTAAATAATATCTTTTATTGATAAAAAGTAAAAATGTTTAAAGAATAAAGACCATATGTAAAACCTTAAAAAAACAATAAAAATTATAATTTGCATACACGTTAAAAAACGCTAGAGAAAAAGAAGGAAATAAAACATATGCATCTCTGATTTCCGGTTCAAGATACTGTAAAGCAAGATGGACCATAGCATAGTTTAGTGTACACGGCTTACTTTATTACCCGTAGTTTAGTGTACACGGCTTACTTTATTACCCGTACACAGTCTCTTACGCGGATATCTGCAGTTATTAAAAAAAAGGCGGTAATTTAATACAAAAAAATTAAAATATATTCACAGAAGAATAACAAGAGGAATTAAACAATATCAGAGAAAAAACTTACTGTTCCTCTGAGTTATGGGGATTGAGCTCAAATCTAGTATGCGGTCAGTGATCTTGCATACGGTCATAAACACGCGAATAGAATCAGTTCAATACATAATTAAAACATGAAGACAATAAATTGTTGTGCCAAAAATAAATACCTCCAAAATAATCAATGACCGCCCATCTAAACACGCAAACAACTATATCCTGATCATAACGACTCCAAGACGTGTAGAAGTCTTAAATCATCGCACCGGATAACTCACAACTCAGTTCAACACCACTAAATTAAAACACAATAAACATAAACATCATAGAAAAAACGCATAAATAGATAATCTACATTTTTAAAATCCTCAAGAAATGAAAAGAAAACAAACTTACTTGCAAAATTAGGTTTGGCCGCTCTAAAGACTTTCCTTTTCCGTATCCTGCAAGGTTCTTCGTCCCCGACCATGGGACCGGCGCCGGCGTCGGGGCGGTCTGGTGTTGATCCACCCTCTCCGCCAAAGATCTCCAGCCCCTCTCAGTTGCCTTGGTCAGCGATCCTCTCAGATCAAGGTTGCCAAAATCCGGTCATATTTCCTCGCAAGTGGTTATTGGAGTAGCCTCTGCTACAATTCCAAAAGATGTCCTTGAGAATTCCCAGCCGTTGTGGTCTAACTATGCGGTGGGCTATTTTATCGGTGATGCTCCACATATTGGCAAGGTTCACGCCAATGTTAACCGTATATGGACGTCCTCGGAGAATCCATGAAAATCAATGCTCAGTTTCTTAATCTGAAAACTGTTCTTTTCAAGATCAACAATGCCGAAACCAGATCCCGCGTACTTCACAGGCATTTCTGGTATATCTCTGATGTTCCAATGGTGGTGCAAGAATGGAATCCTCGGACTTCCAGTCTCAAGCCAGATCTCTCGTCCATGCCAATATGGGTGGATTTGAAAGAAGTTCCAGATCATCTTTTCTCGCATAAAGGACTGATGTTTCTTGGAAATCTGATTGGTGATGCAAAGAAATTTTACCCAAACACTGAGAGATGTATCCGACTGGATATGGCTCGTGTTTTGGTGGGTGTGAATCTGGAGAAACCGTTGCCGAAAAAAATTCAGCTTCAATCTGATCCGGAGATCACTATTCCTGTGACTTACCCATGGCTCCCTCCACGATGCATTTTATGCAAGTGTTGGGGTCATACTAACACAGAATGTGAGCAGATGCGAAAGGGATCGATAATTCTGGCTGATAGAAGTGCAGAACATATCCGGTCTAATCTGCAGAAAATGGAGATATAGTAAGCAAGGGAGATCAGGTGGGAAATGTGGACAATAACACACCCACGGTTGCGCAAGAGGAAGAGACTGTAAAATGCTGTGATGGTGATCCCGGAACAGAGCTCAGATTAGAATGCAAATACAAAGGTGGTTCAGGAGAAGGTGTGGACAATGGTAACAAAAATGGGGAGGAGATCACCAGCAAAAGCTAAAGATTTGGGGATTCTACCGAAAATCCCCAAGTCAAACTCTCCTACGGGGTTCAAGATTCTTGAGCAAATGATGGAAACTGAGTGTAATGAGGAAACTAAGGATGAAGCAGAGGAAGGCGAGATCATACCTAAGGAAGACGACGTAAAAGAATCTTCTGAAGAGGAAGATCTCCTGTCCTCAAGCAGAAAATGCAAACTAGTGGGGTTCAGCAGGGGAAAACAAAGTCCCAAAGGAAAAACATTGCAACGAAGACGAACAAACTCTTGCTCCAAACAATCCAAACTAATAAAGCTTTCGCAAGGAAGCACTAATGATCATGACATCATTTTTTGCGTGGAATACTCGGGATTTCAACAAAATGCACAAACATAATTTTGTCTGTTCTTGGATTCAGCAGTAAAGCCCATCTTTTGGCTGTCTCTTAGAAACTCGTGTTCAAGAGGAAAATTGTCCGTCTATTATTGATTCTGTGTTTTACGGCTGGAATTCTACTACCAATTACGATTACCACAGTCTGGGGCATATTTGAATTCTATGGTCTGATGCTGTTACGATGACGCCACTGTATAAAAGCCCTCAAGTTATCACAATGGGGGTTACTACTGAGTCGGGTCTGGTTTTTATGTGATTTTGTGTTTACGCCTCTAATTTCCGGCAAGATCGAGTGATACTATAGGAGGAGCTTAAGCACACGCAGGAGATCTTTAAAAGGGAGGAACCTCCATGGATTCTTATAGGTTATTTTAACGAAACTCTAGCATCTGATGAGCACTCTCGAGCATCAGAGTACTTAGGAGATCAAAATGGCATGAGAGATTTTCAGTCACTGGTTGCAGACTCTGAGCTAACGAATCTGGGTTATGTTGGTCCGAAATTCACTTGGTGGAATCAAAGAGAAGAAACTCTTATTGGCACGAAGTTAGATCGAGCGCTAGTAAATAACTCTTGGCTCACCAGCTTTCCTCAGTCGAAACAGAGCCTCGCCAAGTAGAGAAACGCCATCACTTCTGTTTTTTCAACTATTTGGCCGACCACCCAAGATTTCTGGAAGTGGTATCGCAAGTCTGGGCAGAGTCTCCTTTATTATTTCATTCTCGATCAGCTCTGTACTGTTTTCATCGGAAACTCAAATCTCTCAAAAGCCATTTGCAAGCTCTGAACAAGGAGAGGTATGTAGACATTACGGGGAAAACTAGAGAAGCGTTTGAGTCTCTATGTGAGAAGCAACAGCAAGTGCTGCTATCTCTTACGTCTGAAAATGTGGCGGCAGCATCGGAAGCTTCTGCAATGGCATCATTACTCTGGCATAGAAGAAAGATTTTTTCATAAAAAGTCGTGGATTACTGGTTGCGTTATGGTGATAAGAACATGAAGTTTTACCATCAAGTTACACAGACTCGAAGGGCAAAAAACTCGATAAAACAGCCTGTGACAGTTGATGGAGAGCACATTACAGATAAAAGGATATTAAAGCACAGGCGGTGAACTACTTTCAGACATTTCTACAAGCCCTGAATCCTAACTCTCCTGCTTATTCGAACACAGACCTCCGAGGTCTTATTGAATATCATTGTTCCTCTGAGCAGGCTCAGTCTCTAGTGCAACCGATAACGGCAGAGGAAATTCTGAGAACTCTTCGCTTAATGCCATCAAACAAAACTCCGGGGCCTGATGGATTCATGGCGGAATTTTTTTTTTTGCGGCATGGCCTGTTATCTCTTCCGATTTTGTTGTCACGGTCAGTCTTTCTTTATCTATGGTTTCATGCCAAGCGGAGTTAATGCGACAATGCTTTGTCTTGCGCCAAAGACTGTTTCGGCTCAGACAATGCGAGAATACCGTCCTATAGCGTGCTGCAATCTCATCTACAAGATCATATCCAACATTATCGCGAACAGGCTCAAAGTAATTCTGCCAGAGGGTATGGTTCCTAACCAGAGTGCATTTGTTCAGGGACGATTATTGTTGGAAAACGTTCTTCTTGCTATGGAGTTAGTAAAGGATTATCATGCGGATTCTATATCTCCAAGATGTGCTCTCAAGCTGCATATTGCAAAAGCTTTCGACACTCTTCGGTGGGATTTCATAATTGCCACACTCAAAGCCATGGGATTCCCGGATATTTTTGTTATGTGGATCCAAAGCTGTATATCAACAGCGGCTTTCTCCATCCTTGTAAATGGTGAGCTCAAGGGTTTTTTACGAGCTCTCTCAGTCTTCGACAGGGTTGTTCGCTTTCACCGTACTTGTTCGTAATTGCCATCAACGTCTTCTCCTTGTTACTAAACAAAGCGGCGAACAGTGGGGCTATTGCTTTCCACCCCATGTGTCGAGATACTCAGCTGACCCATCTCCGTTTTGCGGACGACATGCTGGTGTTCATGGATGGTAAATAGAGGTCGCTTAGAAGGGTTATGGAAATTTTGAGGGAGTTTGCGAGAGAATCGGGCTAGCAATCAATGTCTCAAAATCTTCTCTGTTTGTGGCGGGTATATTTGATCAATCTCTCCTCCAAACTGCTTTGGAGCTTGGTTTTCCGTTGGAACAACTGTCTATTAGATACCTGGATTTACCTCTCATGACGAAGAGTGTGACTAGACTGGATTATGGGCCGCTGATAGATCGTATTCGCATACGTATGGTCTCTGGGTCCTCCAAATCTCTCTCTTTTGCTGGGCGTGTGCAACTTATTCAATCTGTCATTGCCAGTATAACGAACTTTTGGTGCGCAGCTTTCCATCTTTCGAAGCGCTGCTTCGACACTATTGAAAGCATGTGCTCAGCTTTCCTTTGGTCTGGATCACCTCATTATTCCTCGAAATCAGAGGTATCATGGAATGATGTCTGTAGACCAAAGATGGAAGGAGGTCTGACGAATGCACGATTCTTCCCGAGTCTTTGCGTTAAAGCTGATTTGGCTATTATTCACCAGCCCATAATTGTTATGGGTCAGTTGGACTCACCATTATCTTCTCCGCCACTCATCGTTCTGGGACGTTCCTGAGGGATCTTGGGGCTCTTGGATCTGGAGAAAATTTTTGAAGCTATGTCCGACAGCGGCACCTTTTATTCGTCACGTCATTGGAAATGGAGAATCCACCTCATTCTGGTTTGATAACTGGCTGAATATTGGGAGACCTGTTGACATTATTGGTGATGCTGAAAGGAGGATTATGAGAAATCAGACATGGAGAATTCATCGATGCAGAGGAGAACACTTGCAGGCGATTTTGAGCAGCATCAGGTCTTTGCCAGTTCTGAGTGCATCTGATGGCTCAGATATGGTCTTATGGCGTAATGATATTAATGAATACAAGGAGCACTTCTCCTCTCGAGCGATGTGGGATCAAATCAGAGAGCCTCGCTAGACTGTCTGGTGGAACAAACTGGTGTGGTTCTCTCAAGCCATTCCTCGTCATGCCTTCATCGTGTGGTTAACCGTTCTTGACGGACTAGCTACGGGGAGCAGAATGAAGCAATGGGGTTTAGTGCAAGACTGTCTGCTCTGTGGATAAAGGAACAAAAGCAGAGATCACCTGTTTTTTGCGTGCCCGTACACTTTTACGGTATGGAACAGGCTAGCTTCTGGGCTCTTGAAAGGCAAAACGAATCCTGACTGAGAAATCACCATCCGCTCTGTTGCGCGTCATCAAAGGATCAGATCGAACTACATTCTGGCTCATTTGCACTACAGGCTTCGATCTATGGTATCTGGAGAGAGAGGAATGGACGGCGACACCAGCGACCCCCTCGTTCCGCTCTCATGCTCACTCATGCGATTGATCGGGACGTCTACAACCGCTTCAAATTGCTTGCAACATCCCACAAAGAAGAAGACTCGGAGTTATTGACCCATTGGCTGAGTACGCGAGGCCCTCTTCCCAGATGAGCTGATGCTCTGCTTTAAACTCACTGCTCTGTTTTTCAATTTGTAGCGCTGTTGTCGAGGGATAAAACGCTTCCCTTTTCTTCTTTTATCCTTGTAAATAACTCTCTTCGATGATCAATTAATATTACATTTTATCAAAAAAAAAAAATCCTCAAGAAATAATACCATTTATCCCTTAAATAAAAGGTGAATATGCACCCTGTTTCTCGGAATCATCTGCATCCTTACATAGACTTCCATACGGAGGAACATGGTTCTGTTTAGATAGTAAACTTCCCCAAGTCCCTGAGCATCTTACATCTAAGACACGACCTATTAAATCTCACAAACAGTCAAAGTTAATCCAAATTAACATGATCAATACCATAATAACGAAAGCTCAATAAATAAATGAAAAAATAAACACACCATCTAAATAATAATCATCATGGACACGATCCAATATTCTCTGAAAATCTATAAAGTCAATGATAGTCCATGGTAGAAACAATATTTTGTAGCGATGAGAGGTTGGTCTACAACTATCCTCACAATCGACAACAACAAAACGACTGATAATAATCCAACTTCCAACATTAACGCGCGAATTTGCAATTGATCATCTTTAACTGTGGTCTGAATTTTTTCACACCTTGAAAAATCACATGTATTTTTATCTAAGAACAAAGCATTTTTTATTAGATATCACCTGAAAAAAATAATTTTTTTCTTTTGATATAATAAATACATGTTCATCGGATAATATGACCTCCAAAAAAGAACGTTTGGAAATTAGCCGATGCATCCACGTCTATAAAACCATAAAAAATATAGTACAATCAGCTTTCAAGGGTCTAACAAGAAACACACCCCCCAAAATACATTAAGCCAAGTGGCACCGTATAAGTCCAAATAGGAGCCTGGTGGCCTGAAACACTAATATCATTTCCGATGAGTATATCGTCCGACTTAACACTATGATGATCATCTACATCGTCATTGCTCTCAGTCTCATCATTCGACTCAACATCATCATCTTTGTCACCATCATCGGTGGAGTCAGCACTGTCTTCGTCTTCATCATCATTGCTATCACCATCAGAACGATCACTCGAACCATCAGATCTTTCTAAGATTCACCATCATCTAAATCATCATCAGAATCGTAGAAATCTGTTTGGTCCATACCACGTCCGGATAACACCTCAATGTCATCAGAATCACAATCTTCTGCAAAATAAACATAAGAAAATACTCATATAATCCAAAGTAACTATCATGTATAAATTAAAACAAAACAAATTATAATTAGTATATGTATTATTTTTTAAAATATATATATATATGTATATATATATACCATTGAACCCATCAGTTTCTTTCTTTACAAACCAAGCTTTCCTCTCAAAATCCCAAAGAAAGGTCTTAAGAGTACGGTCTGTCAAACTAACATGTCCAGAACCTAAAATTACAAAATATATGTCAGAGCAAACATAAACACGCATAAAAAAAATTTACAAAACGGTATATAGAAGACTTAAATAACAGGACGGGCAAGAGTACCTCCTTTAGTCAAAAACTTTTGATCAAAAACAGAATCATGATCTACGTAAAACAAACAAAGTATTAATATATTCGTAGAATAATAACTGGAGTAAAGTTAAAGAAGAGAATAAGTATGTGAGTTTGAAGAGATTGTAGAGAGAATCAAAAGATTAAAGAGAATTAAGAGATCATTGCTCTAATACCATGTTGATATATGTGAAATAAAGAAAGTAGAGGAGTGATGAGATTAGAGAGAAAGAGTGAAGTGGAAAGAATTTCATAAATGTATTCATCAATCTCGGTTACAATTCTTTTATAGAGGAGACAAAGAGCATAAGAACCCTAGAAGATATTTTCTCTCTACACTAAAAGACGACAGATCAATTAAAGACAAAACAAAGAAAAAAGAAGTTGTCTTTGATAGCGACGTGACCTTAGCTTGAATTCAATATAAGGTCATATGTGTTTCTTAGTCTCCAACGTCTCTTATATTCTTCTTTTCCCTCCAATGGTCTTCTCCTTGAGCAGAATTCATATGGTCCTATTCTATTAAGGCTCTCAATGCATTTTTTTTAAAGGTGTTTGGTCTCTTTATCCTTATTGTACTTTCTCAATTCACATGATATCACAAAACGATTAATCTAGTACTAAAAAATCATTTAATGGTTGAAAAATGATATGAGCATGCCACATCAAATTAAAACTTCAGAATGTAATTGAGGTTTTGAAAATAGGCCAACCAGATGAGAAGCTTAAGTTTTTACAAATCAAGAAAAAGTAAAATGTAATTACAGATATTTTTGGTACAAATGAATCAACCATGAACGTTTTATTGTATCATAGATTTAAGATGCATTTTTCATATTTCACCAAAAATATCATTTTAACATATTTCACACATATTTTAAAAAATTAGTAAAAGTTTTACATTATTTTTTATTAATATATACAACAATTGTTTTCTAATTAAAATATTAAAATAACAAAGTTAAAATTAGATTTTTGTATAATATTTTGTATTGAAAAGATAAAATAATAATCTTTTGTAAAATAAAAAAACTTCAAAAATAACACTATGTATTTGAAGAAAGAGAAAATATTTCAAATATCTATTATATTAAAACAGAAGCACTTTTAGTGTTTGTATCCAAACACTCCTAAATTTTTTTTTTAAATAATTATTTGAAAACTGTTTTAAAATTTTCCTATTTTTTTGCTATATTATTTAAAAAATATATTTTCTTTTATATAAAAAAAGTAATTTCAAAAATTAGATATCAATTTAGATAACTAAAGATTTTCTTAATATAAATTATATTGAATTTAAATTATAAATATCTAAAAAAATGCAATTAAGTTTAGACTTCTTTAAATATAATTTAGATTTAATTTAACATTTGAAATTTAAATAAAATTTTCATAATAAACATATGATTAACGAATATGTTATTGTGTTTTTTCAATCATAATCAATCAGCCAAAAAATTTACATATTAAAATTGATAAATATTTATATTTTATGGTAGTTTGATGGGATGAGTTAGATTTTTTTTATAATTATGGTTTTATGCGGGTTAAGTTATCAAACATGCAAGATATTAAGCCAACAATATTTCAAAATTAGTAAATATGTTATTATATAGTAATATCAACAGATGAGTTAGAATTATGTTTTTATAACTAAGTCTTTTTCGCATTAATAAAATAAATGAATTAGAATTATGTTTTTATAATAATTGTTTTTTTCGATTATTAGAATGATCGTGTTATAATTATGTTTTTATGTTTGCGGTCATAATAATATTAACAGAAAAAATTAAATATAAGTTATATATATAAATAAAAAATGAATTTTATCATTTATTAAAAAATTATATCTAAAAAATTATAAATTATATTACAAAATTTAATAAAATTTTCGTGCGAATATATGGATAAATTTTAGTTTTAATTTAAAAAAAGAGAAGGAGAAAAACAACATAGGTAGGAAATGGATGAAATGAGGAACGGTGATTCAGCACCGACACATGTGTATGCGTCGCATGGGATAACTACCCACCCACGATTTTCTTGATTTTCGTTATTCGCTCATTGCGAATACACTAAGCAAGGCAGGGAGAGAGATTAAGCTGCGTGACCTACACCGAGAGCGAGAGAGAGAGAAAGAGAGAGATTGAGAGAAGAAGAACTCCCTCTCGTGCCCCTGGATCTGACTCCGTTGAAGAACTCGGAATCTGGATCTGCTTCAGGTTTGCTCTTTTCAATTCGCGAATTTCCTAGATCTGTCGTTGCATCGTCTTTATTTCTCGCTATTTGATTTGGTATTGATTGTTTTCGCATAGACATTTCGTCGATATTCGTTGTTACTCGTACCAATTATCGATTAGCTTTTGGATTATTAGTTTGCGTTAATGATCAGATGGGATCCGATATTCCAAATTGAAAGTCGACGAACTGTTTTCGATCTGTTGATCTTGCGATATATATGACATTAGTTCCGAATCTGGATTTTACGCATCGTGTTTGGTGCCTTAATCTATATGCATGAACATTTGGATTTTTGATTTCTTCTTTTGAATGTTTGCTCTGTAGCATATATGGATGTGCATTTCATGAAACTTGACTATTTGGAGTTATTTTGTTATGATGCTGTGTCTAAATCAATCACTTACTAACGTGAGAGAAGTTTTTTTTTGCTTCATACAGGAAGAAAAATGTTTGCTTTGTACCGAGTTTTCGTCTTGCTGGTTTTTGTTTGTCAGCTGTGCAATGGGTTCTACTTGCCAGGGAGTTATATGCACACATATTCAAACGGAGACTCAATCTTAGCCAAAGTCAATTCATTGACATCTATCGAAACTGAGCTTCCTTTCAGTTTCTATAGTCTTCCTTACTGCAAACCGCTTGAGGGCATTAAGAAAAGTGCTGAGAATCTTGGGGAGCTTCTCATGGGGGATCAGATTGATAACTCTGCTTATAGGTTTCGGATGAACACGAACGAGTCTCTCTATCTCTGTACCACGAGTCCTCTGAATGAGCATGAGGTCAAGCTCTTAAAACAGAGAACGCGCGAGTTGTACCAAGTGAATATGATTCTAGATAACTTGCCAGCATTGAGATTTGCCAAACAAAATGGGGTTACCATCCAGTGGACTGGATACCCTGTTGGATATTCACCACCCAACAGCAATGATGATTACATCATTAATCATCTGAAGTTTAAGGTGTTGGTCCATGAATACGAAGGCAATGTCATGGAGGTAATTGGTACGGGTGAAGAAGGTATGGGTGTGATCTCTGAAGCTGATAAAAAGAAGGCCCTGGGCTACGAGGTAGTTGGATTTGAGGTTGTTCCCTGTAGTGTGAAGTATGATCCTGCAAAAATGACGAAGCTTCACATGTATGACCCTGTTACTTCTGTTAACTGTCCGCTGGAGCTTGAAAAAGCTCAGATCATAAAAGAACATGAAAGAATAACCTTCACGTATGAAGTCGAATTTGTTAGGAGTGAGACAAGATGGCCATCGAGATGGGATGCCTATTTGAAAATGGAAGGTGCTCGCGTCCATTGGTTCTCTATTCTGAACTCGCTTATGGTAATCTTCTTCCTCGCCGGTATAGTCTTTGTTATATTCCTGAGGACAGTGAGAAGGGATTTGACAAAGTACGAAGAACTAGACAAGGAAGCGCAGGCACAGATGAATGAGGAACTCTCTGGATGGAAACTTGTTGTCGGAGATGTGTTCCGAGAACCAGAGCTATCCAAGCTACTATGTATTATGGTGGGAGACGGTGTTAGGATTACAGGAATGGCTGTTGTCACAATTGTTTTTGCAGCACTTGGTTTCATGTCACCTGCTTCTAGAGGAATGTTACTAACCGGCATGATAATTCTCTATCTTTTCTTGGGTATAGCTGCTGGGTACGCTGGTATTCGGCTCTGGAGAACCGTCAAAGGAACTTCAGAAGGATGGAGATCACTTTCTTGGTCTATCGCATGCTTCTTCCCTGGTATTGCTTTTGTTATACTAACAGTGTTGAATTTCCTTCTCTGGAGCAGCAACAGCACCGGTGCCATCCCAATATCACTGTACTTTGAGCTCTTGGCTCTCTGGTTCTGCATCTCGGTTCCACTCACCTTGTTCGGAGGATTCTTAGGCACACGAGCAGAAACAATCCAGTTTCCAGTGAGAACCAACCAGATTCCAAGGGAAATCCCAGAACGGAAATACCCGTCATGGCTTCTCGTCCTTGGAGCAGGAACACTTCCTTTCGGGACCCTATTCATAGAACTCTTCTTCATCTTCTCCAGCATATGGTTAGGTAGATTCTACTACGTGTTCGGGTTCTTGCTCATCGTTCTACTTCTTTTAGTAGTCGTGTGTGCAGAAGTATCAGTGGTCTTGACCTATATGCACCTCTGCGTCGAAGATTGGAGATGGTGGTGGAAGGCGTTCTACGCGTCTGGTTCAGTTGCTTTGTACGTTTTTGCGTACTCTATCAACTATTTGGTCTTTGATCTGCAAAGTCTGAGCGGACCGGTCTCTGCTATGCTTTACATTGGTTACTCTCTGCTTATGGCAATTGCAATCATGCTCGCTACTGGAACCATTGGCTTTCTCACTTCGTTTTACTTCGTCCATTATCTCTTTTCCTCTGTCAAAATCGATTGATACTTGACGAGAAAAATCTCACCCGTTGATGTTTGCTTTTTTTCTAAAGCAATTTTCTGGTGTTGTTTTTTTTGTCAGTACTAGACTTGTAGAGTCCACCACTATTTTACATGTTTTTGTTTTCTTTTAATATTCGGACCTATATTACCCTTATATGTTTGTTTTTTTTTCCTTACAATTCCACCTCTTGTGTTTTTCGGGACTATTGAGTAGAAAGAAAATAAACCTTTTTTTCTTGCTTCTCCGTTGGTTCGGTTTAAATTTCTGTTTTTGGTTTATACACACAATTCTATGATGGCCTGGCTTAAGAAAATGCATTCGACGATTAACTCTTTACCAAGGTGTGTCGTGACTCGTGAGAAACTAAACACAGAACGCTTCTCTGGCTTTTCTAAGGCTCATATCGGCTCAGGCCATCATTACCTCCATGTGGCAAGAGAGCAATGCGCGGATCTACAAAGGTATCCACACTCTGGCAGCTGGGCTGCTCAAGATGATCGATCGAGGAATAAGGAACACTTGCTCTGCAAGAAGACCTCGCTGATGCTTTTGCGTTATGGTTTCAATACTCTTCTCGTTAGTGTTTTTCTGTTTTATGTTCTTGTACTGGGCTCTGTTCATACTGGAATATCTTTGCCATTGTAAGGCACCTTTTTCCCCTTTTTCATCTATGTAATCTGGTCCGTTAAGATAAGTATAACACCAGGAATTTTAGCCAAAAAATAAAAGCGAAACGTAATTATTTGTTTCTTTGGCATTAGGCGTTTTCTTGAATCTCATTGGTTAATGCAAATGCGATTCTGCTAGTTTTAATCATAACGTTCATCAAATTTCAAATTATATGTAATATAGTTTCGGTATATTAAAATTATTTCCTGAGAAGTTAAAGTTGATTTGTATATGTGACCAAGTACATTTATTTAGATATTACTTTGTGAAGTTTCAATGATCTGAATCTATATATTGTTCGTTTGAAAAAACATATTATTTCGTAGAATATATATAAGATAGTGTTGGAATAAATTCAATCATTCTTACATAAATGAATTATATGATTATATGTGGCATCAATGACTTTTTTAGAGGTAGGCCCATTCGGATTCGGAAGATCTAGCACGATAGGTCATCTATTTTCAGATTCGTCGTGTCTGACAGTGCAAGCCATGCTGTCTGAAACAAGAAAGTCAGAAACTGAGTGGTCAAGAGGAAGAGAAGCCACATTCTCTATGTCGTAGACCTAAGCTCGGTGAAGGGTTATGATATAAAAAAGTGTAGTCCGCACAGATACCCGGAGAGCGAAGTCATCCATTCTCAGCAGCCCGGTCCCAGTATCGAGGGAATCAGACCAGGTATGAGTAAACCTTTTAGGCAGAAACACTATTCAAATTTGTCTCCACTTGACAAAAGGGATTTGCCTTAGTTCGATTTGATTAGCCATACCCTTACAAACCCACGAGATTGACATTTAATGCATCTTCCTTATCTGTGTCACGTGACAGTGACCTTTCGCAGGAGCCAAGAGGAAAAGAAGAGGTTCAGCAAAGACCAATACCGCGTCTGAACCGCCGACCCGACTCGTACATTGAAGACGAAAAGGACGCGTCAAGGAACGGTCTTGCAGCAGGCAGAACACGCCAAAGAAAGTTGGTGCGACCGTCAGAAGCATGACGCCATCGTAAGATTCGAACGCAGTCAAGACGGGTCGTGGGCCGACCCACCCGACTCTTTATTCGCAGATCGACCTGGTATACTAACCCGGGTTAGGTAACTCCTTATAAATACTTTGCCGTTTCCATGAGAAAGGAGGTCACATTTTTAGCCATCTTAAGTATCACGATATCTCTCTAGATATTTGTGGTTCTTAAGTTCAGGCATTCAACACTCTTCTGACCATCTTTTCGGTCATTCCTTTTTAGATCACCTCCACGGCGGTTCCTAAACTGTGGAGTACTTTCACCTATAAACTCTTTATTTTTTTCTCTTTCCACCGCTAAAAGCCCATTTCCTCCCAAAGGCACGGGTAGATCTAACCTTTTTCAAGGACTCTCGGCCTACTTCCTTTCACTCGTTTTCCGACTTCTTTCTACTATCTGATTAGCCACTTGGTGGTCTTTTAGAGCTTTTTTCTGATTTGTGCATCAGAGAACCTTCAGAAAACACACCCCCGTCGTGTTTTCCGGGCCGTCACGTTTTCTCTGTTTTACAAGAGACTTGCCATACTCGAGGACCAAAAATCCCCTAAACAATTTGGGCTAGAAGGATGGGGGCAACACTCTCAAAAGGCAAAACAGATCTAGTTTATCTTGAGTCAGAAAGCCGCCACAGAACCCAGATCTGGAGGCAACAAACCAGAAACGAGTAATTAGCGGAATACGCGCAACGATCCAGGACTGGCGTCTGACGACGAATTCAAAAAGAAAAAAACGAACAAGCTCGAAACATCCGGTGATCCAAAGGGCCCCCACCGGAACGGGGAAGGAAGAAGTGAGAAAGGCAAAATTGTGGAAGACCAGCTCGCCGAAACCTGGTTATGTTTGAGAATCCAGATCGATGTAACGAAAGCAAAAAGAAAGGAGTAAAGGGAACATGTCGATCCAAATAGATAAACGAGAAGAAAAATTCAGGTAACAAGTACAAGGTTCCACAAAAAAAAAAAGGACAATAACAATGACGACGCAGAAGATAGAAAGTTACGAAGATCGACGCGGTCTCTTTACTCCCCTCGAAAAATGGGATAAAAAGTGTGTTCACTAGCGGATTCATAGAGGTGGAAGGAGTACCCAACGCTGAGGGAGAATCCCTCCTCGCGGAATCGACGCTAGAAGGGGAATCAGGAGGAGGTTAATCGCTGGAGCCCGTCAGACCGTCGTACTTGGCCCGAGCCGCCGTCAGGGCATCCAGCGACTCTAAGGAAAGAACCCGTGCAAAAAAAAAAAACTTATATAGAGGATCGCAAAGAAATTGGAGGCGAATAAGAAGAAGCAAAGATAGAATGCATTACTAGGGGGAACAAAAGGAGACTCTGAGGATGAGTGCAGAAGAAAGGCCGGATCCATCAAATCCTCATCTAGATAAAAGAGAGCTTCGGAGAACTAGGCGACAAGATCTACGCATTCCAGGAAAGAACCTGGAGAAAGTGGACCACTCAAACGGCGACAAGTGTAAATAAGCACGATGGGCACAAGGAACAAAGGACGAAGTCACTCACCAGAAGGAGTCCAGACTGATCGTACAACCCCACGCTGGCACAGTGGATGAAGACGTAATCATCATCTTCGGAGCGGTCGAATAACGACATTGGGGAATCGATCGGAGAGCGACCACATCCTCGAGAGACTAGGTTAAACCGGCAGGAGCCGTAATCCCTGCGAGAAGCACGAAAGGCATACAACACCATTTCTCCGGTAACGGCTATCCCGAAAAGATCGAGAACCTCGTTCAGGCCCTTTAGTGCACCTAAGTGCGAAGCCCAAAGGCGTTGATTAAGCCCCACAACTGCAACCCCAGTTGACTAGGGGCAAGGGTCAGAAACCGATAAACGTCGATCATGAGCTAAGACAGGTTCCATTAGAAACCAAAGGCGGTGAAGGACAAGAAAATGGTCATGTACCCCGTCGGTGGGTTTGTAGAGGTAGATTCGGGTCCGGGGGCAAGCTCCAGTGTAGGATGCATCACAGACATCTCAAAATATTGTGACTGAAGGGAAGAGCCGCCGTTAGAAGAGTCACTGGAAGAAGACATATTAACAGAAGAAGATGAAAAAACGAAGAGACGCGAAATAGCAGAAGGGGCGAGTAAGAAGAATTTAGGATGAGAGAAAAAAGAAACATAGCAATGAACCATTTATAGGAGGAATCGTCGTAATGGAAGTTAGAGAGACGCCCACCAAAATAGGCCATGTGGACGGTTGAAAGAGAGAGTGGGGTTAAAATAGCCAAAGACCCACTTGAGGAGAGAGGCAAAGCGGCAGAGAAAGAGTACCCTCCGAGGAGCTTGAAAATAATTGTATAAAGTCGGGAGGCACATGTAAGGCATGCGTGGACAGTAATGATGAAAGCATATGAATAATTTAAACGTATCGGAGAGCGAATTGAGAACAACGAGATATAGACACGAGGGAGAAGATGAACAAGGCGGGGGAATTTATCCAAGAAGGATAATAGCAACAAAGGCCTCGTGGGCCCAACAAGATGTAACCAAAGGAGAAGCCAATCAGATGGATCTGAAGACGCAAAGGTCAAGGGACCACAGGAAGGATCGGCCCACTCATGACCCAGCAGCGACGGGAAGGCCTCAACCAGAGAAAGAACTTCCCTAGCAAAGGAAAAATCCTTGGGGGAGATCAAACCTCAAGGGAAAAGGAATTCCTGGAAAGATGAAAGGCGAAGGAGATAGTGTAGGCCTGGCAGAGGAATTGGAGAGGAGAATCAGACACAGAGGAGGAAATGGTGAAGTCCCCTGGCGAAGGAGAAACATAAGAAGAAAGAAAAATTACAAAGAGGAATTAATCAGAGAAATAAAAAAAGGAAGTTCTCCCACTTAATTTTCTCGCCACCAAATGTGATTCTCCGACTCTCCTGGAGAAAAATTGCTTTGACATTCAGGGTGTTTACCCCGACAAGGCCAGCGCAGTAGAGGATTAGCCTGTCTATTGATACCATGTCTTTGGAAATGATCTAACCACCTGGGGGCATGCTGCTCTGTGGACAATATAACCGTCCACTAGGAATCTTGTCGGAATCGCATCCCTCAGCCTAGGACTGGTTCTCTTTGCAGATCGATATGCCAGTTTTGGTGTGCTTCGTGGTGGATGGCTCTCCCTTTAAGAACCAGATATTGCCAGGCTGGCAGGACGACACCCCCTCTGGAACCTGACTGACGACCAGGCATTGTACCATTTATGGTACGAGTCCATGACTCAAGGTCACTTTGCCCACGATAGGTGACTCAGGCATCGTATCCTTTGTGACCTACGATCCCAGGTCATTTCACTCCCGGTGTCTGACTCAGGAAACACGTCTTTCGTTTTACAATGCCACATGTTAGACTTTATAAACAGTCCTTCGGCCTTGACCTTCTAGGGTCGACAGAGACTCAAGAAAATGAAAGAAAGCTTGCGAAAGACTCTTGTAAAAGTAAATAAAGCAAAATGGAAACATTACTAAAGTTCTCGACTAAATTTAAAGGAAATATAACTAATAGAGACCTTAAGACAAATTCTGCAAAACAAAGAGAGGGAAACTCGTTAGTTTAAAATATAATTAAACCAAACACTCACCTTGGTGTCGTTTTTACACTTGGTCCGCTTGTAGCTTCAATGGAGAAGATCATGCGAGCTCCTTGAGTCTTTATTAGTGGGCATTCAACAGCTGGTGTAGACTTGATGCTTGTATCGCCTTGATCTTGATCTTCAAGCTTTAGTTCTTCCTCACTCTGGTAATTTTCCTTTATGAATAGCATCTTGTCCTCAGTTAAACTCATTGCTACTTGGTTAAGAAGCGGCTGATCAAGGCCGAGTTGATCAATGCCTTTGGTGATGTCTTCCAAGCTGCTTTGGTTGATCAGGGTGTCCATGGCATTGTTGAACTCTTCTCTGAGCTTTCTTAGTCCTGATCTTGTCCTTGGAGGATTCTTCATGGTTGGAAAAGTATCTTTAGAGGCCATGTCCTCATCATTCTCTCCCTCTTGAGAAACTTCTGGCCTCAGAACTGTTTCACCTGCATGAAAAGGGGAGAGATCAACAACATTGAAATTCGGTGAAATGTGTAACTCACCTGGTAAGTCTAGCTTGTAGGCATTGTTGCTGATGCATTCTAAGACTTTAAAGGGTCCATTGACACGAGGTGTAAGCTTTGATTTCCTCTGGTTTGGGAACCTCTCCAGCCTCATATGGATCCAAACCCAATCTCCCGGTTCAAAAATGAGCTCCTTGCGGTTCTTGTCAGCTTGCTGCTTGTATTGGGCAGTCTTCTTTCCCAAGTTATCCTTTGTCTTTTGATGGAGCTTCTTGATGAGCTCGGCTTTGTTTTCCCCATCTTGGTTGGTGAACGCTAGTGGCGGTAATGGCTTTAGATCAAGAGGTGTTTCCGGCTTAAATCCATACACAATCTCAAAAGGTGATAGCTTAGTTCTCGAATGGGTGGCATGGTTATAAGCAAATTCAACATAAGGAATGCAATCTAGCCAATTCTTTAAATTGTTACTGACTGTGGCCCTCAAAAGGGTGGACAAGGTGCGGTTCACCATCTCAGTTTGTCCATCGGTCTGAGGGTGACAAGTGGTGTAGAAAAGCAACTTGGTGCCGAGCTTCCTCCACAACGTTCTCCAGAAATGACTCAGGAATTTGGCGTCTCGGTCGGATACAATGGTGCGAGGTAAACCATGTAGGCGTACCACTTCTTTGAAGAACAGGTCAGCAGTTTGTGATGCATCATTTGTTTTGGCACAAGGGATGAAGTGTGCCATCTTTGAGAACCGATCCACCACCACAAAGATTGAATCCCTGTTTCTTATCTTTGGCAATCCTAAAACAAATTCCATAGATATATCCACCCAAGGCTTGTTAGGAATTGGCAAAGGCATATAGAGTCCATAGGGGTGTGACCTGGACTTGGTTTTAAGGCATGTGATACATCTCGAGCAAAACCGCTCCACGTCTCTCTTGAGGTGCGGCCAGAAGAAATGTTCAACGAGAACACTTAGAGTCTTGTCCACTCCAAAATGTCCCATCAAGCCTCCTCCATGAGATTCTTTCATTAAGAGTTGTCTCATTGAACCCTGCGGGATACACAAACGTTTATCTCTGAACAGAAAGCCATCATGCAAGTAAAATAAACCAAATACTCCCTTTTGGCATTCTCTGAAGATGTCACCAAAGTTGGGATCAACCTCATCGTTCTTCTTGATGTGCTCAAACCCCATTACTTTTGCCTCTATAGTGTTGAAAGCGTGTATCTTCTAGACAGGGCATCGGCGACTATGATCTCTTTTTCCTTCTTGTATTTGATTATATAGGGAAAATCTGATACAAACTCTAGCCATCTAGCATGCCTCCTCTTAAGTGTTGTTTGGCCTCTCAGATGCTTGAGTGTCTCATGATCAGTGTGTATGATGAATTCTTTGGCCAACAAGTAATGTTGTCAAGTCTCTAAAGATCGCACCAATGCATACAACTCCTTGTCGTAGGTGGGATAGTTCAGGGCAGCTCCACTTAGCTTCTCACTGAAGTAAGCCACGGGTCTACCTCCTTGAGCGAGCACAGCTCCAATACCTAAACCTGAGGCATCACACTCAATCTCAAAGGTTTTATCAAAATTAGGTCAAATTAAAACTGGTGCATGGGTTAAAGGATCTTTGAGAGTTTGAAATGCTTCCTCTTGCGCTGGTCCCCATGTGAACGCCACATCCTTTTAATACAGCTGTGAGAGGAGCGGCCAAGGTGCTAAAATCCTTAACAAAACGCCGGTAAAAACTTGCTAGCCCATGGAAACTCCAAACATGTCCAATGCTTGTTGGGGTAGGCCACAATTGTATTGCTCTCAATTTATCCTGATCCACCTGTAGACCCTGTGAACTCACCACAAATCCTAAAAACACAAGCTCATTAGTGCAAAATGTGTACTACTTGAGGTTTGCATAAATACCTTCTTTGCGAAGAGTCTCTAGAACTTGCTCAAGGTGTTGTATATGGTCAGTAAGACACTTGCTGTAAATAATATATCATCAAAATATACTACTACGAACTTACTGATGTATGCCTTTAAAACATGATTCATGAGCCGCATGAATGTACTTGGGGCATTGGTGAGGTCGAATGGCATAACTAGCCATTCATATAGACCTTGCTTGGTCTTGAAGGCTGTTTTCCACTCATCTCCTTCCTTCATTCTCACCTGATGGTAACCACTTCGGAGATCCACCTTAGAAAAGATCGTTGAGCCATGTAACTCGTCCAGCATGTCATCTAGTCTCGGTATGGGATGGCAATACTTGATGGTGATGTTATTTATGGCCCTACAATCTACACACATTCTGCATGTACCATCTTTCTTGGGAACTAGCATAACAGGCACATCACACGGGTTAAGGCTCTCCCTGATGTAGCCTTTAGACATGAGGTCTTGAATCTGTTTCTCTAACTCCTTCGGTGGGGTTCATGCGATAAGCTCCACGGTTTGGTAATGCAGCCCCTGGCACCAGGTCAATCTGATGCTCTATTCCCCTTATAGACTGTAATCCAGCTGGTATCTCATCGGGGAACACGTCTTTGAACCTGTCTAACAAAGAAGATATCTCGGGTGGGAGCTCTAACTCATGAGAACCTGTAGGCAATCCTTCTTTAAAGATCATTAGTAGCACAGGCGTGTTATGTTGTAAAGCTTTAGAGACCGTAGTAGGAGTAATGAACAAGTTAGTTCTACTTACCTTGGAGTCTTTAGCAAATTGCATTTGCATTTCATGAACCTCCATAGGCGAGAGTGGTGCTAGCTGGAAGTTTCTCTTATCATGAGTGAACGAGTAATGGTTTGTTCTACCATTATGCATCGATTCTTTGTCAAACTGCCATGGCCTCCCTAATAGTAAGTGGCCCACTTGCATGGGGACAACATCACACACCACTCGGTCATTGTATTTGCCCACGCTGAAAGGTATGGTGACTTGCTCAGAGATTCTCAGCTCGGTGTCATCGTTGAGCCACCTAAGTCGGTATGGTTTTGGGTGCTTGGTCGTCTCAAGATCTAATTTCTCAACCATGGACTTACTAGCAACGTTAGTGCAAGAGCCCCCATCTATAATGAGACTACATACCTTGCCATTCACAGTACATCGTGTGTGAAAGATGTTTTCTCTTTGGACCATCTCTGGATCTATTAGGGCACTCAAAACTCTTCTGATGACTAGCATTTCTCCTATATCCGGGTATTCTATCTCGTCTTCTTGATCTGCTGGCTCCTCATCATCGGGCTCATCCGGTTGGGGTTAAGATCATGGTCCTTTGGTTTGGACACTGTCTCGCCATATGGCCTCGCCCCTGACACTTAAAACAAATGACATATCTAGCCCATAAAGTGCTAGGAAGCTTACCTGTGTCTGGCCGAGACAGCTTAGAGTTGTCTTTGGAATTGTCATATGTTGTTTTCTTGAACCGTGAATCATTCTCTAGGGATTTTCCTTTGTCAAACACCTTTGGTGGCTGTGATGTCCAAGTGTTGCTGTTCCTGATTCGGTTAGTGGCAGTAGTCTTGCGTTTGATGTGTTGTTCCACTTGAATAAATAGATGCAAGAGATCACTCATGTCGTGATATGGCTGCCGCTCCACCTTTCTAGCTATTCGGTCTTATAGTCCATCAAGAAGCTGGGCCATGAGAGTCTCCTCAGTGTCAGTTAGCTCGAACCGGTTTCTTAGCTGCTCAAACTCCTCAAAATACTCCTCAACGGACCTGTTTCCTTGCACCAACTTCCGAAACTTCTTTTGTAAGTCTCTCTGAAAATGTGGCACATACCTCTTTCTCAAGTAGAATTTCATGGCATCACAACTAGTGATCTGCTCATAGCGGTGTCTCCGCCTTTCAGACACGTCTCGATACCACCAGGATAGAGCATGGTCCGTTAGCTGAGCCGCAGCCAAAGACACCTTCTTCTGATCATTGTATGAGTAGTAATCAAAGATGTACTCCATCCTACGCTCCCACTCCAAGTAAGCTTCAGGGTTTACCCTGCCAGCAAAAGTAGGTGCCATTAGCTTAACATCATGTTGGTTTTGTCTATTACCTTCATCATCTCGGTGGCGGCCTCGGTTGAAGATCTCTTCTTCTCTGACGCGGCCTCGGTGAATGGGGTCTCTCCTCCTTTGGTTTTGTTGCAAGTCAGGAGGATCGCCTTCCGAGGGTTTGGGTCCTTGTCTTCTAGTTCAGGCATTTCTTCATCGTCTTGCTGGGCGTTCTGTTGTTGCTGAACGGGTATGGGTCGGGCAGGCTCTCGTCTTGGTACCTCCAGCCGGCCACTCTCTCCTCCATACGGCCTAGTTGTGCGGCCATGTCTTGCCTCATCGTGGCAATAGCTTGCAAGATGGTATCTTGAGGTGCTATGGGGGGAATCTCCATGGCTGAAATCGCTCAAAACACACAAGGAAATCAAACGCAACTGATGTTCTAAGGATTTAAGAACTTAAAACTAGATGCAAATAATAGATGAAACTAACTTTTCTTTTTAGGGTTTTCTTTGCGAGCAATTTAACTAGACGGTATGAGGCAAGACTAACTAGATTCAGAATGAAACTTTTTATGGGTTTCCGATTGTTATGAATGACAAACTAATGCAAAATAACACGAGATGATTCTTTTTTTTTTGACAGATTAAACTAGACAATGATAACAAGCATGAAAAAAAAAACTTGGAAAACAAGTAATTCGATATGGAATAGATATCACCTGGCTAGAACCTTTCGGCTCTGATACCAAACTGATATAAGATCGGGGTGGAAGTGAGGGTGGATCCAAGTGATTGGCCGAGAGGCTCTCATCACTTAGAGGAGATATGATCGGGTGTGGAAAGGCGGAACCTGAGTAACTGGCCGAGAGGCTCTCTTTACTTAGATTGGTGAATGAATGAAGAACAAAGGACCAAGGGATCGATGTGACGCCACACAGCTGATGGAGAGGCTGTGATAAGTTGGTGAATTCAAGAACACAAGGGGAAACCACACAAATGCTCAAGAACTCGGAGAAGAGGCGGCTGCTCTAAGAAAATACGCTATTTATTGATTTAGGGTAAAAAGTGTGTCTTACAATGCCGCATGTGGGACTTTATAATCAGTCTTTCGGCCTTGACCTTCTAGGGTTGACAGAGACTCAAGAAAAGGAAAAAAAGCTTGCGGAAGACTCTTGTAAAAGTAAATAAAGCAAAATGGAAACATTACTAAAGTTCTCGACTAAATTAAAAGGAAATATAACTAATAGGGACCTTAAGACAAATTCTGCAAAACAAAGAGAGGGAAACTCGTTAGTTTAAAATATAATTAAACCAAACACTCACCTTGGTGTCGTTTTGACACTTAGTCGCTTGTAGCTTCAATGGAGAATATCATGCGAACTCCTTGAGTCATTATTAGTGGTCATTCCACAGCTGGTGTAGACTTGATGCTTGTATCGCCTTGATCTTGATCTTCAAGCTTTAGTTCTTCCTCACTCTGGTCCTTTTCTTGTATGAATAGCATCTTGTCCTCCGTTAAACTCATTGCTACTTGGTTGAGAAGCGGCTGATCGAGGCAGAGCTGATCAATGCCTTTGGTGATGTCTTCCAAGTTGCTTTGGTTGATCAGGGTGTCCATGACATTGTTGAACTCTTCTCTGAGCTTTTGTAGTCCTGATCTTGTCTTTGGAGGATTCTTCATGGTAGGAAAAATATCTTTAGGGACCATGTCCTCATCACCTGTCCCAGTATCTAGGAAACCAGGCCAGGTATGAGTAGACCTTTTAGGCGGGAACACTATTCAAATTTCCCTCCATTTGACAAAAGGGATGTGCTTTAGTCTGATATGATTACCCATACCCTTAAAAACCCATGAGATTGGCATTTAATGCATCTTCCTTACGTATGTCAGGTGACAATGACTTTTCGCAGGAGCCAGGAGGAAAAGCAGAGGTTCTGCAAAGACCCATACTGCGTCTGAACCGCTCATCCGACTCTTACACCGAAGCCGAAAAGGATGCGCCAAAGAACGGTTTGGCAGCAGGCCAAATACGCCAAGGAAAATTGGTGAGACTGTCAAAAGCATTACGCCATCTCAAGATTCGAACCCAGTCAAGACAGGTCGTGGGTAGACTCACCCGACTCAAGCATCACGCTCTTCATCGAAAAGGCATCATGCGCCTCATATTAAAAGGGTAACTCAGGCAATGCGTTCTTCATCGAAAAAGTGTTACGCGCTTCAGGCGGATGACCAGTCAGGTACGGCTAATGAGGGGGAAAGCGTTTGTTCCCGGCAAGGATAACATCCACATCATGGGCTAGATTGTTGGGGATAAGGTCAATCCTTTCTACATGGACGAATTGTGTGCTTGCACACTTCGACCGTGGCTTTTTTGCAGGTACGGTCCCCCTGAGCCAAATTAGGACACGTATTGGGCCTCCGATCCAATACGGCCTAAGCTTATAGCACCGGGCCTCAAATTCATTCGGATTCAGGAGATCCGACACATCCAACACAATAGCCCTCTTATCCTGGACTCCTCATGTCTGATAGTGCAGGCCATGCAGTCAGAAACAAGAAATTCAAAAATTGTGTGGTCAAGAGGAGGATATGCCACATTCTCTATATTCTAGACCTAAGCTCGTGATCCGGAAGGGTCGAGATATAAAGAAATGTTGTCCGCATAGGTACATGGAGAGCGAAGTCATCCATTCTCGGCAGCCCGGTCCCAGTATTAAGGGAACCAGGCCAGGTATGCGTAGACTTTTTAGGCGGGAACGCTATTCAAATTTCCCTACATTTGACAAAAGGGATGTGCTTTAGTCTGATTTGATTACCCATACCCTTACAAACCCATGAGATTGGCATTTAATGCATCTTCCTTACGTAAGTCAGGTGACAATGACTTTTCGCAGGAGCCAGGAGGAAAAGCAGAGGTTCTGCAAAGACCCATACCGCGTCTGAACCGCTCATCCGACTCTTACACCGAAGACGAAAGGGATGCGCCAAAGAACAGTCTTCAGCAGGAAAAATACGCCAAGGAAAGTTGGTGAGACTGTCAGAAGCATGACGCCATCTCAAGATTCGAACCCGACAGGTCATGGGCCGACTCACCCGACTCACTATCGACGGATTGACCGGAATACTAACCCGGGTCAGGTAACTCCCTACAAATACTTTTCCGTTTTCCATGAGAAAGGGGTTTACATTTTTAGCCATCTTAAGTTTCACAATATCTCTTTAGATACTCATGGTTCTTAAGTTCCGGCATTCAACACTCTTCCGACCATCTTTCCGGTCATTCCTCTTCACATCACCTCCACGGCGGTTTCTAAACCGTAGAGTACTTTCACCCATAAACTCCTCCTTTCTTCTCTTTCCACTGCTAAAAGCCCATTTCCTCCCAATGGCCTGGGTAGATCGTACCTTTTCTAAGGACTCTCATCCCACTTCTTTTACTCGTTTTCTGACTTTTTTCTGCTCTCCCATTAGCTAATTGATGGTCTTTTAGAGCTGTTTTTTTTATTTGAGCGTCGTAGACACTTCAGAAAACACACCCCCATCATGTTTTTCAGACTTTTATGTATTTTCTGTTTTGCAGGAGACTTGACCCTACTCGAAAACCAAAAATCCCCTAAACTGATATTATTATAAAACCAATGAAAAATATTACAAAGTAATTAAATGTTATTTAATAAAGAAAATATTAACACAAAAATAAAATACTATTTATTACTTTTTCAAATCAAGAAAATAAGTTATTTCATCATTTCAGTTATAGCTTCAATATATATGTTTTCTGTTAAAAAAAGTAATAAAGTTAAAAGTTATTTTCTTTCTTTAAATAGCTTAACCAATACAAATTTCTGATTTAATCAACTAAATTAAAAAAACAAACTAATAAATATGACTTTTATTTTCAGATTCATGACAATTTTAATTTTGAAACCAACATAATATTGAAAATAATTAAAACTCACAAACAATCGATGAATTAATATATTTTGTTATCAGATTTTTTTTGAAGAGGTAAAGACATAACTTTTGTCTAGTATCATGTTGTGATAACTTTTAAATGATTACATTTCATTTCTTCAATAATGAATAATTTTTTATTATATTCAACTTCATTCTTGTTAAATCTGATTTCTATTAGAAAAATAAAAAGCAGGAAAGACAAAAACTAATTTTCTTCTTTAACTACTTTAGTTAATACAGAATTTTCATTTAATTTATTAAATGAAAAGCAAACTAATAAGCATAAAACTTGCTTTCATATCTATGATAAAATTAATTTTAGACCAAGACAGTATAAATATGGAATAAACTTTGAAACAAATTTTCTAATAAAAAAAATCCGACAAAGTAAATGGGGCAAATGGGCGGGGCAAGAAGAGGAATTCAAGAGTAAGGATTCATCAAGGTCTTCAAGCTGCGCAGATCAGAACAAGACCAGAACAACTCGGCCTCAACTACGCTTATTTCAAGTCAAAACCAGGTATTCAATTTATACAACTTGTGCAGGTAATAAGGAGTATCCCAGTGGTAATTATAATGTCAAAGGACCTCAGTTCAAGCCCAGAGAATTTCACACGAACTTAGATTATTTTTCTTTTTTTAGTTTAAGTGAACTTTCCATATTTGTGTCTAAATGAGATATGTTGCTGTTTTCTTTACAAGTCTTGTTGATTTAAATCTTTTCTTTTTATTTTGTGTCGAACTAAAATAGGTCTCCAGCTGAAGAACCATTATATAAGATTCCATTGCAGCTTTGTAATCGCTACCTTTCGTATTATTATTAATTAAGACGACATTTTCTTCTTCTTCAAACGCAGGCTTAAGAGAAACTCTTGCTCTGTTCTTTGTGTGTGTACATAAGACTGAGCGTATTGCAGTATCAGAGATCCCCTCAGAATCTCTATGGTGCCTTCGATCTATTGATACCCTTATCTTGTTGCAAATTTCTTGTGGAATCAAGTGTCTGGTTCGAGTGCATCTTGTGGAATCAGCTGCTTGTTCGTTTGCTGCTTGTGGAATCAACCAGCATCTCATCACTCCATCTCTATCTTCGTTCACCATCCATCCAAACTGTATAAGACTCCCCCGAGTCTTACATCACACATGGTCATTTTTTCTTTACTGTAGTCGTTTTTCTTAAGTATTGAATATATTTTTCCTTATGACATTTTTTTTTTAATTCAATAATATTTTAATATAAATAATCAGTCGAATGTGTTTTTTATTAAAATAATATTAAAAAAAACATCCAGACGTAACACAAATGTAAAGTCTAACTGTGTTAAATAATCAGTGAACTAAAGTAACCTATTATATTATTTGTAAAATAAATCGGGCTGTGGTTTAACGCACAGTTTTTAATGTCGTTTTGATTAATAAATTTTTGATGATTTAACTGGTTGATAATCGTTATAAATTGATTGGTTGAATTAGCTAATTTTTAATTATTAAAATGGATATTAATTGTTTTAAAAATGGAAAACTTCTGCTATTGAGATTAGAAATGTTATAGGCCATAAGCTTTTCTCTCGAATAATTTGGCTCAAATATAAATGTCAAAATCGATTAAGCTAATATATAATTTTCAACTTATTGTGTTCAATGAAAAAGTGGATAGGCATGTGGGTTTAGTGTTTCATTTGTCTTCAAATTTTATATGGGTTCAATTCCCATCTTTCGATTGTGGTTTATTTTCTTTCTTTTTTTATTTGAACCAGGAATCTAATATATTCTTAGAAGCTGATTGGTTTACAATAAAAAGGAGATTCGTCTAATGGTTTGAACTTTGGTAAATATAGGTCATGAGTTCGAGTCTATGGTCTGTTTAAATTTCAAAAGATCTATTATTTTCTCAGTTTTCTAATATTTTGAATATTTATTTAAAGCCGCATTATGAAAAAAAATTTGATTTGATTGATATTTTGCAAACAGATATATGTCATATTTCCTTTGTTTTTATCTAAATTGGAAGATTTATTTTCTTATCTATTAATATCTTCTAAACTTATGGAAAAGATAATATTGTATCTTAGGTTTCCGTGTTATAAAATAAAAGAAAAATTATCTTTTGTAGTTATCATAAATAATATTATAAGGTTGGTGAGTTGTTATCGTGAATTTATTTCTTAAAAAAAAATTCAACTAAACCCTAAGTTATTTAAACATATAAATATATTGTGTATTTAAAAAACTGTCTTATAATCTTACAATTTAGTTTTTCTGCTAGGGTTTCATAGTTTCTACTTATGTGATAGTCTATTTGTTATGTTATAGGGTTTTTATAGTAGCATCAACTTTTTTGATTTTTTAAATCGTTCATGATGTTTGTCTACTTGCATACAAACCTAACCATGTGTTCGTCTAAGTACAACTTTTCTCATCCATCTAAAATGATGATTTCTTGGGAAGTTTGTCTACTTCTTCAGGTACAGATTTAACTTTCTTAAAAGTAATAATATTATGCTCTTTACCTTTTTTAAAGGATTTTGCTGTTTTTGGTCATTGCTAGGTTTTGGTAACCAGGCTATTGTTCGCGACTACTCTTATGTGTTGAATAAATATCACCATATCTGAAGCCCGAGTATGAATAAAAAAAAAGATCCGATTACGGTTATGTTACTCCATACGTTTTGCAAAAAAAGGGTTACTGTTCGTTTTCATAGTATTTAAATTATTATAATACATTTTTAATTTGTGTTTCGTTTTAGGTTATCCATGTGAATTACTTATGGATTCGGGTATCGACTCTTGGATTTTGGGGTCTTACCATTCTGTAATCGAAGGTTTGCAGTGTTTTCTTTTAATCGTCAATTTCTCCATTTTCTGGTTTGATTTTTTCTTTTATCCTTCGGGTATTAGCTTTTTTTCAACGGTCCATACTTGTTTTTTCTCAATGGAAACTCCAAAAACGGTGGGCATTCCGGTTACTCTCAAGAGAGTAAACTATCTGTACTCCATTGTATGAGTAGTAATCAAAGATGTACTCCATCCTACGCTCCCACTCCAAGTAAGCCTCAGAGTTTACCCTGCCAGCAAAAGTAGGTGCCATTAGCTTAACATCATGTTGGTTTTGTCTATTACCTTCATCATCTCGGTGGTGGCCTCGGTTGAAGATCTCTTCTTCTCTGACGTGGCCTCGGTGAATGGGGTCTCTCCTCCTTTGGTTTTGTTGCAAGTCAGGAGGATCGCCTTCCGAGGGTTTGGGTCCTTGTCTTCTAGTTCAGGCATTTCTTCATCGTCTTGCTGGGCGTTCTGTTGTTGCTGAACGGATATGGGTCGGGCAGGCTCTCGTCTTGGTACCTCCAGCCGGCCCACTCTCTCCTCCATACGGCCTAGTTGTGCGGCCATGTCTTGCCTCATCGCGGCAATAGCTTGCAAGATGGTATCTTGAGGTGCTATGGGGGAAATCTCCATGGCTGAAATCGCTCAAAACACACAAGGAAATCAAACGCAACTGCTGTTCTAAGGATTTAAGAACTTAAAACTAGATGCAAATAATAGATGAAACTAACTTTTCTTTTTAGGGTTTTCTTTGCGAGCAACTTAACTAGACGGTATGAGGCAAGACTAACTAGATGCAGAATGAAACTTTTTATGGGTTTCCGATTGTTATGAATGACAAACTAATGCAAAATAACACGAGATGATTCTTTATTTTTTTTTTGACAGATTAAACTAGACAATGATAACAAGAATGAAAAAAAACTTGGAAAACAAGTAATTCGATATGGAATAGATATCACCTGGCTAGAACCTTTCGGCTCTGATACCAAACTGATATAAGATCGGGGTGGAAGTGAGGGTGGATCCAAGTGATTGGCCGAGAGGCTCTCATCACTTAGAGGAGATATGATCGGGTGTGGAAAGACGGAACCTAAGTAACTGGCCGAGAGGCTCTCTTTACTTAGATTGGTAAATGAATGAAGAACAAAGGACCAAGGGATCGATGTGACGCCACACAACTGATGGAGAGGCTGTGATAAGTTGGTGAATTCAAGAACACAAGGGGAAACCACACAAATGCTCAAGAACTCGGAGAAGAGGCGGCTGCTCTAAGAAAATACGCTCTTTATTGATTTAGGGTAAAAAGTGTGTCTTACAATGCCGCATGTGGGACTTTATAAACAGTCTTTCGGTCTTGACCTTCTAGGGTCGACAGAGACTCAAGAAAAGGAAAAAAAAGCTTGCGGAAGACTCTTGTAAAAGTAAATAAAGCAAAATGGAAACATTACTAAAGTTCTCGACTAAATTAAAAGGAAATATAACTAATAGGGACCTTAAGACAAATTCTGCAAAACAAAGAGAGGGAAACTCGTTAGTTTAAAATATAATTAAACCAAACACTCACCTTGGTGTCGTTTTGACACTTAGTCGCTTGTAGCTTCAATGGAGAAGATCATGCGAGCTCCTTGAGTCTTTATTAGTGGTCATTCCACAGCTGGTGTAGACTTGATGCTTGTATCGCCTTGATCTTGATCTTCAAGCTTTAGTTCTTCCTCACTCTGGTCCTTTTCTTGTATGAATAGCATCTTGTCCTCCGTTAAACTCATTGCTACTTGGTTGAGAAGCGGCTGATCGAGGCAGAGTTGATCAATGCCTTTGGTGATGTCTTCCAAGTTGCTTTGGTTGATCAGGGTGTCCATGACATTGTTGAACTCTTCTCTGAGCTTTTGTAGTCCTGATCTTGTCTTTGGAGGATTCTTCATGGTTGGAAAAGTATCTTTAGGGACCATGTCCTCATCACCTGTCCCAGTATCTAGGGAACCAGGCCAAGTATAAGTAGACCTTTTAGGCGGGAACACTATTCAAATTTCCCTCCATTTGACAAAAGGGATGTGCTTTAGTCTGATATGATTACCCATACCCTTACAAACCCATGAGATTGGCATTTAATGCATCTTCCTTACGTATGTCAGGTGACAATGACTTTTCGCAGGAGCCAAGAGGAAAAGCAGAGGTTTTGCAAAGACCCATACTGCGTCTGAACCGCTCATCCAACTCTTACACCGAAGACGAAAAGGACGCGCCAAAGAACGGTTTGGCAGCAGGCAAAATACGCCAAGGAAAATTGGTGAGACTGTCAGAAGCATTACGCCATCTCAAGATTCGAACCCAGTCAAGACAGGTCGTGGGCCGACTCACTCGACTCAAGCATCACGCCCTTCGTAGTTTTCGAATCCGGATCCGGATAATAAAATTGATTATCCGATAGATCCGGATCCGGATACCTTGAAAAGTCCGGATATCCGGCTCCGTTCCAGTCCTAACTCTTAGAGGCATATAGCTTTAGGTTTTATTTATAATATATTTAGATATTAACGCTGGAAGATTCTATACAAAGCCCATTGCGGCAACTGATTTTGGTGATGTGATATGATGATGATGATGTGGACCAATAAAATTAGTCTTTAAAATCCTATATGGACACCTTGAGAAGCATATAGCTTCAACTTTTATTAGTATAAGATTATTATCTGAAATATCATGTTAACACAATTATGTAAATTATTAATTTTGACACATTATATTTTATATAATAAAATCTCTTTCCAGGATATACGATGAGCCTATGAACTCAATATTCATTGAGCTGCCTTGAGTATATATATAATGGTGGAGCATAATATTAAAAAAAAATTCTAAAACTGATATAATTTTTCTTTCGATTTTTTTTTTATAACTTTTATTCCTTTTTAAGAAGTGTTTATCTATTTTTAAAAATTCTTATCTGAAATATCATGTTAACACAATTATATAAATTATTAATTTGACACATTATATTTTATATAATAAAATCTCTTTCCAGGATATACGATGAGCCTATGAACTCAATATTCATTGAGCTGCCTTGAGTATATATACATAATGGTGGAGCATAATCTTTGGTCAAATCCACGGCGACCACAAAGGATGTTGTAACATGCATAAACAGCTCACACTATTACAAATCCCACCGACACTATCTTCACATCTACACGTGATTTCAACGTATCAATTACTCATTCATAGGAATCCTCATCACATATCTTTTTTTCTTCAGTTAAACAAATCCGATCCAAACAAGTGGAACAATTAATTATTCCAAACCACTCACACAAATATTAAAGTAAAAAAGAATTTTCAAATATTTTTTTTGTTTAAAAATCAAAAGATCGAACAAGAAAAAAGAAATCAACAAAAAGAAACAAGTTGCCCGACCGAGGCAAATGCCACGTGTAACATCACATGAGCCAAACTCCAAAACAAAGCCCGACAATCGCCGTAACGAAGGTACTCTTTTGAGTAATCATGACCGACACGGCACCATTTTTATCATCAGCAACCTCACCGTCATCATCTCCAGGAGCATCAGCGCTGGGTCCATCGGCGTCTTCATCGGCCTCCGCGTTTTTAGGTTTATGGTTACTCGACTTAGGAGCTGAAGCCGCCGCCTTAACAGTCTTATAGATCTCTCTCGGCAACAAAATTTTATCAATCTTGTAAACTATCAACGGCTCTTGATCTTTTAACGTCCCCGTAATCTTCGCCGTCACAACGTCCGTCTCAAGCGTCACTTCCTCTCCGTCGTTCTGAACGGTGAAATCAAACTTGTTGTCACCTTCCGTCGCTAACGTGTTAACGGCGCCGTTACCTGATCTAAGCATCTGCAAAGACTGGTAAACCGGCATGCCGTGGTATAACACTAACGCCGTCTTGTTCGCAGCAGAGAGAGCTTTAAACTTAGGCATGTATTTTCCGATAGCGCTGTCGGAAGGACAAAATACCGTCAAGCCTCCATCGACGGTGTCCTGGAACGTTTTGTCGGCGCCTGTGGATTTTAAGATGTCGGAGAAAGCCTTGCATCCTTGTTTCTCGAGGATTGTGGTGAGGATGAGATCGCTAGGGCTCGCAGTTGGAGCTTCTGCCTCCGGTGAAGTCAAGACTTGGCTGATGTGAAGAACAGAGATGTTGTAAGCCTTCTCAAATATAGATTTGACGTATTGAGCTGTGAGCTTGCTATCATCGTCTTGGACTCCGAAAGCAACTTTCCCACCTTTTATGTCGGTGATGTTAACGTAGCCAGAAGTTCCTGTAGCGGATCCGGTAGATTGGAACATGGATGCGGTGGATGTAGTGCCGTCGGTGATCTGGTGGAGCTTCTTGGCGCCAAAGTAATCGACGAGGACATGTAGGGAGAGGATGTTGCGGATAGTGTAAAGTGAGTAGCCTTTGGAGAGAATTGAGTTCATTGCTGAGTTGTCAACGGCTAGGACGGTGATCGTTTGCCGGCGGTTGATCTCATCGGCGAGATGAGTGGCTGTGAGGTAGTGGTTGAAAGTAGAGAAATCAGGGTCTTTGGCTAAAATTTTTGTTATGTTGTGGGCATTTGAAAGAGAAAAGAGGAGATGGAACTGGAAAATGAGGACCAACGCGGTGGCTGCTTGCCGGAAATGAGCCATTTTTGGGATGAATGATTCGGCCACTGTGATAGACGACTTGTGTGGTACCAGTTAAAGGGGGTCTTTTAATTATAAGAGGGAAACAAAATAAGAATAAAGCTGTCTCGCATATTTCCAGCGCTAAAGCAGGTAAATAGGTCCCACAGAGGTTTAGTCTGGGGTCACACTTGAGAGTAACATGGGTGTAATATACCTATACGGACAAGTATGATTATCGCAAAAACTGATATGAGTTTCTTAAAGCATTTTCTTATTATTAAAATAGGTTAAGAAATCTATATAAGAAATCTATATAAGAAACCCTTAGTTTTATAGTGTCTAATGGTAAATCTCTTAGAGGTTTTTTTTTAAAAAAAAATTTGAAAAAGTTTGTTGATGATTTAAGAATGTCAAGAGTCATGTGCCTCATGAAAATGACGAGAGTCAAATATAGAGATCAAGGATTCTCCATGATGCAACAAAGAACCTACGAATACCAAATATCCATCACAATGAAAACACCAAAAACATGTGCAATACGTAAGAAAGAATAGATGTGTCGGGATAAAGTTACACACATATGTTTCTGAAAACGCCAGTACCTCTTTGTGCCACCGGAGTATATGAAGAGCTTGGTAATAGATTAATGATATGCCGTGGAGGTCATACTATCGCAAAGGAAAGAGAGGAAATGGTCAAGAAGAAGGGTCAACGGAAGGATGAGCTGTCAAGTTTTAGTTGGTTGATTAGTATAAGTCAACAGAGTCAAACCTGTAACAACCTTGAGTATAAAAGGTTGAGAGTATTAGATATTTTCAGTCAGTTAGAAATTGAGAGTGTTGATTCTCTGGATTGTGGAGATCAAGTGGATTCTTATACGCTTGGGATTGTAATTCTTCTTTTCAATCAATAAAGAGCTTTTTCCTTAACAAATTGGTGCGTCGTGAGCGCTCTGGATCGCACTTCGCGAATCGAGAAGTAATGGCGTCAACAAATTCGAAGCACAAGTCCTCAAATCAGGTTACGGAGATTCCGACGATTCCACCGGTGACATTGGAATCCCTAGCTCAAACGGTGATGGATCATAAAACGGAGCAGCTGAAAAGCGAAGCATTAACTCACGCAATGATGACGGAGATGGCAAAACAGATGAAACAAATGGATTCTAAATTCTCGGAGTTTTGCGATGATGCAGCGAGATCCACCAGACTCGCCGGAGGTGATGGAGTTTCCGAATTCAGATTACCGTCATCAAGCAAATCAGGTACGTCGAACTAACATGGAACCTGGCCTTAGTGATAGATCAGAGGAAAATAGAGTTAGGAACACGATTGTTAGTACTCGGGAGAGTATGTTGAGACGAGTAGATCTTCCGATATTTGACGGCCAAGATTCATACGGATGGATCGCCTTAGCTGAACGATTCTTTCGGATTGGAGGTTATTCCGAAGAAGAGAAACTGGATACGGTTTCAATCAGTCTTGTGGGAGATGTTTTGAGCTGGTTTAACAGCGAGACACAAAGGAAACCATTCGCAGATTGGAAAGATTTCAAAGAGAGATTGTTCGCTCGTTTCAGTCGAGTGAAACTCAGAGATCCGAGTCAGCCATTCTTTAATATTCAACAAACGGGATCGGTGGTTGAAGATATACATTTGTTTGAAGACCTCTCACCTCAAGTCACAGGGGTAACAAACAAACAAAAGGAGGGAATATTCATGAACGGACTAACTCCGGAAATGAGAGAAGTAGTAAACATGTGTAAACCAGTGGACTTACCAGAAATGATAGCTTCGACGTATCAAATGGAAAACAGTTGCATACACAGTGTGGTGAAAAGAGAGATGCAACAATCGAATAAAACAACAACACTACATGTGAACAAGTCATATTCAAGCCAATCACTTCCTCCTTGGAAGATGAAGCAAATAACCAACAACGCTGGTCAGAACGGGAATAAGGCACAACAGACAAGACCACAACTGCGTTTGACAGAAGCTCAGATAGCAGAGAAGAAACGATTGGGCTTATGTTTCAAATGCGATGAAAAATGGTCACGCACACACCGTTGTGCCAACCAAACTCTGCAGGTTTTGATAGTGGTGAATGGTTTTGAGATGGAAATATTAGATCAAAATCTGATTGAAGTGGAAGAGGATTATGTGGTAGAGGAACCTGAATTGATGAAACTATCTTTAAACTCGTTCCTGGGAATAAGCTCACCGACAACAACAAAGATGAAGGGCTGCATTAAGAAATCACAGGTTATAGTGATGCTAGACAGTGGGGCAACATATAACTTCATTAGTCCACCGGGTTTGGTCAACAGGTTGAGATTGAAAACGGTGACAAATCCTCACTTGGAAGTGCTGTTGGGAACTAGAGTATCAGTCCAAGGACTTGGTATTTGTAGAACAGTAGAGTTGAGCATACAAGGTTTCACTTTCCGAGCTGATTTTATTGTCCTGGAATTGGGAACAGCAGATGTGATACTCGGAGTTCAGTGGTTGCGCACATTGGGCCGTTGCACAATAGACTGGGAACTACACGAGTTTTCCTTCATGTACCAAGGGAAACAAATCACACTGGTTGGGGATCCCACCTTACACAATCAGAAGCTCTCTTTCAAGAATATGCAACCCGAGTATATGGTCAAGCATAACAGAGCAAGCATTTCGTTGGGCAATATTGAAGTTCCAACAAGAAAAATACAGAAATAGCACAACCGATTGCAGAGGTTCTGGAAAGATTTGATCACATCTTTGACAAACCAACTTCCTTACCACCAATACGAGGAAGGGAGCATGCAATTAACCTGCAACCAGGTTGTGGTCCTATAAGTGTACGGCCATACCGTTATCCTCAGGCACATAAAGAGGCAATGGAAAAGCTAGTCCAAGAGATGTTAGACGCGGGATCTATCAGACCGAGTCACAGTCCGTATTCAAGCCCAGTCTTACTAGTTAAGAAGAAGGACAACTCTTGGAGATTCTGTGTAGATTACAGAGAATTAAACCGGGCAACGGTAGCGGATAAATATCCAATACCAATGATTGACCAGCTCTTAGATGAACTTCATGGAGCAAAGTTGTTCTCAAAACAAGATCTGCGATCAGGTTATCACCAGATAAGAATGCAAGAAAAGGATATTGAGAAGACAGCTTTTCGAACACATGACAGCCATTATGAGTTCATTGTCATGCCTTTTGGCTTGACAAATGCCCCAACAACGTTTCAGGCACTGATGAATGAGGTTTTTAGACCCTTTCTCCGGAAGTTTGTGTTGATATTTTTTGATGATATACTGGTTTACAGTTCAAACTTGTCGGACCATGTAAAACACTTGGAACAAGTGCTGAAGGTGTTCGAAGAACAGAAGTTGTTTGCAAACAAAAAGAAATGCTCTTTTGCACAACAGTCTGTGGAATATTTGGGTTATGTGATTTCAGCTGAAGGTGTATCTACTGATCCACAGAAGATAAGTGCTGTCAAGAACTGGCCGACACATAGAACAGTGAAGGATGTGAGAGGATTTTTGGGTTTAACCGGATATTACAGAAGATTTGTGCAGCATTATGGCTTACTGGCTAAACCTCTTACAGAACTACTCAAGAAGGAGGCGTTTGAGTGGACGAGAGAGGCACAAAACGCTTTTGACAGTTTGAAAGTTGCGATGATCTCAACACCGGCTTTGGCATTACCAGACTTATCACAGGTATTCATCATTGAATCAGATGCTTCGGGTTATGGCTTAGGTGCAGTGTTGATGCAGGGTAAACATCCGATAGCGTATTTCAGTCATGGGCTAACGGAGAAGGAGCAACTTAAACCTATATACGAGAGAGAGCTCATGGCTATCGTGCTATCAATTCAAAAGTGGCGCCACTATCTGTTGGGAAGGAGATTTGTAGTTCGGACATATCAACAGAGCCTTAAGTACTTACTCGAATAAAGAGAAGTAACTCTAGACTATCAGCGTTGGCTCACTCGTATTATGGGATACGATTTTGATATTGAATATAAAGTGGGCAGTGAAAACAAAGTTGCAGATGGTCTCTCACGGATAGTACCATCAACGACAACGTTACTATATTCCATCACTATTCCAACGAATCTGCAATTACATGATCTGTTTAAGGAAATTGATGAAGATGAAGAGATACAAGAGATATTACGGAAAGTATCTGCAGGGGAACCAGTTAAACCAGGGTATACGGTGGTTGATTGGTGACTCTTTTATAAGAAGAGACTGGTTTTACCTCAGTTATCCGCACATATTCCCTTGATTCTCAAGGAAAATCACGACAGTGTGTTGGGTGGTCACTCGGGCATTCTGAAAACTTAATGTGGATTAAATCAATGTTCTACTGGAAAAAGATGAGAGCTAGTGTGCAGAAGTATGTTTCGGAGTGTGCAACCTGTCAAACGAGTAAATACTCAACACTGTCTCTAGCAGGGCTCCTTCAACCCATTGAACTGCCTACAAGAATATGGGAGGATATATCAATGGATTTCATCGAAGGACTTCCAAAATCCCTCGGTGTAAATGTCATCTTAGTGGTGATAGATAGCTTAAGTAAATATGCACATTTCTTAAGTCTAAAACATCCATTTACAGCAAGTGAGGTGGCTCAGAAATTTGTGCAAGAAGTGGTCAGGCTTCACGGTTATCCTCGTTCGATCATATCCGACAGAGACAAAATTTTTCTGAGTTCCTTTTGGAGAGAATGTTTTAAAGCATCAGGAACTAAACTTCGTTTTAGCACGGCGTTTCATCCCCAATCAGATGGCCAATCTGAGGTTCTTAATCGCTGTGTTGAGACATATCTGCATTGTTTTGCATCCCAACAACCTAAGAACTGGGCAAAGTATTTGATGTGGGCTGAGCTATGGTAAAATACTGGATTCCATACGGCCACACAGTGTACGCCGTTTAAGTTGGTTTCTGGCCGCGATCCTCCGTCCTTGTTGAGCTACGAACCAGGATCAACGAGCAATTTTGAATTGGAGACTATGCTCAAAGAAAGAGATACGATGCTATCGATGGTAAAACAGAACTTGGTACGTGCTCAAAGTCGAATGAAGAACAACGCAGATAAGCATCGACGATAGTTAAACTTTGAAGTGGGGGACAAAGTTTATCTCAAACTCCGACCATACCGTCAGCAATCAGTAAGCAGAAGGATATGTCAGAAACTGGCTGCGAGATACTATGGTCCATATAAGGTATTGGAGAAAGTGGGGAAAGTCGCATATCAGTTGCGTTTACCGGAGGAATCCAAAATACATCCAGTCTTTCATGTATCACAACTCAAGCCTGTATTGGGGGAAGGTGTAGTGATCACTCCATTGCCCATTTCGGTGACAAGTGAGGATGAGTTGGTGATTGAACCAGAAGACATTTTGGATACTCGCTATGAAGCTGAAGGTCACCTAGAGGTTCTTATCAAGTGGAAAGGCTTGCCAGATCATGAGAATTCGTGGATGAAGATAAGAGAACTCAAACATCAGTTTCCTACATTTCCACTTGAGGACAAGCTGGTTCTCCAAAGGGCGGGTATTGATATGCCGTGGAGGTCATACTATCGCAAAGGAAAGAGAGGAAATGGTCAAGAAGAAGGGTCAACGGAAGGATGAGCTGTCAAGTTTTAGTTGGTTGATTAGTATAAGTCAACAGAGTCAAACCTGTAACAACCTTGAGTATAAAAGGTTGAGAGTATTAGATATTTTCAGTCAGTTAGAAATTGAGAGTGTGGCTTGATTCTCTGGATTGTGGAGATCAAGTGGATTCTATCTTGCAAGCTTATACACTTGGGATTGTAATTCTTCTTTTCAATCAATAAAGAGCTTTTTCCTTAACAAATAACCAATATGCTTGAAGGATCCTTTCGCAATCCACTCAAAGATTAACCAATAGCCAAGCCTCAATAATTCAAAAACCTAGATTACAGATATAGCATCACCAAATAGGTCAACACTAACTTCAGAAATATAACGTTCATGGAGAAATTGAGGAACAGAAAAGTACAAAATGTAAATTTAACAACATATGACATTGGGGAAACTGTAGGTTTAGAATCTAGAGTGGAGATGATATCACTAAACCAACATGAGTCTTTTTGAAGTGAGGCTTGATCTATGAGACTATGACTACTTAGAAGTTACAAAGTAGTACGATGTTCAATAAGTATGGAATCTCCGTAAGTAGCAGCGTCAAACCAGTGGTAAGCCTTTCAATTCAAGAAGGAAAGCTCTTTTTTTAGGACTACTAACCTCTCTGGCAATTGTTTTGGCTATATGCTTATTTCCTGCACGTGCAACCTCACCAAGAAATGATACACCATCCGCCTCAAACACATTATGCAAACTGCAGGAACACAAAACTTGGTGTGAGTGAGTTACAGACAATAAATAGAGAGACAATGCTAAATTACATAGACTTACAAGTGAAAGGACCTTTGCTTTCATTCTAGACATGGAAGCTCTTGTTACGGAACACACATGCAACTTTCACAACATATTTGAACGATGGTGTAGAGCTATTATAATATTAATTATGACAGGTGCAGGATTATGGATTATAATCAAATGACACCGTCCATCAAAGAGAATCAAAACACATATAAAATGAACAATCTACACTTCGAGCAGCAAATGTAATCTAGAGAAGCGAGTATATAAATTTCAATACAGTAAGAGGATAGGCGTAACCCAAAATTCATATGAAATTCAACAGAGAAACAAATGGAACAGCCAGATTTCTCCTGATTTTAAAATCAAATTGGCTTTAACCAAAACAATCACACTGGTATTGCATAGTTTATCGTCCGATTCCTATCAGAGATCAGTTTTCCCGACTATACACAAACCCAATCAGAAATCGCCTTCGACGAAATCGGAACCTGAATACTCGGAAAGAAGCTGTCGGAGATACTCAAACATCGAAATCGCCTTCGACAGAGTAAACAAAGACGAATCGCCAAAAAAGATTTATCGGACAAAGGAAAGAAGATACAGAAAAATATCGGGCAAAAAAATCATTTTCTCTCCAAAAGTTTTTGACCATTCATAAAGATACACGTGGTGACAAAAAAACGTTTAAACGTTTCTAAACCTTAGAGCATATACATCAGAGGATCAAGAGGGGTTCATGACACAGTTTTTAAGACAAAAGATCTTAATATTAAAGAGACAGTATCATTCCGACGAACCTGAAGGACGGTATCATCCCAAAATGAAGCATTCTGATTGGTCGAAAATTATAATATTCGAATTAAAAAAAAAAACAAAACTAAAACCAAAAAGAAAATGTTATTATATTCTGGTGAACCCCTCTCTTAGGAGTTCACTGATGTACATGCTCTTATGGACTGAATTCAATTATATTTAATATTAAATATGAGTAAGAAATCCAACAAAAAACGGCGATAAAAATAGTCTTATTATTCAATATAAAACTAGACGAATAATCATATTGAATAATTTATTCTCTCGTATCCTTTTTTATCCTCTAATCTTCTTTGCGGGTTTCATTTTTTTAATGAATTTGGAAATCATCAAATTGTACTTATAATTTTGTAAAGAAAATAAATAAAAATTCGTTAAATGATAATTAAGCGTGAAAGAACCAATCAAGAGCGGTGAAACAAAATTCGACTAATTAGATGTAAACAAAATTAGCCAATCAGAAGCGAACGTCTCAAAATTTGACCAATTAGAAGCATGTCGACAAAACTTAGGCAACAAAATTCACTCAATCAAAAACAGGCTTTTTCGGACTATCTTCCATCTTGGAACCATCTTTGACTATCTTCATCCCAGCTATCGCGACAGAGAGAACGAGAGAACTCGAATCCCTTAAGTCAGGTCTTGACATTTTGCACTCATCCATCATTGAAGCTTAATCAAGGTACGTGATGTGGTTTTCATTGGATTATGTTGATTTTGGAAGTCGTTGCCCTAGAAACCATTATTGGGAATTAAATTCGATTTTTAGTTAGGGAATTGTAGATTACGAAAATATTTACTGATTGCTTATTAATCGAATGAGTATTTAGTGAATTGTAAATGTTAAGCCGTAGTTAATTGGAGTTGATTAGAGTTTTTTCCCCACTACAAGAAAACAGTGATTTGGCGACTGCATTTTACGACTGAATTACAAGTCGCAAGATTTCCCGACTGGTTGCCGACTGATTTGCAACTATGACGAATAAACAAAAGTAGTCGTAAAAAAGTCGCCCAATTTGTGACTAACAAGAAAAGCTGTAAATTAGTCGCATATTAACGACTACTTTGCAACTGGTGCGTGGGTCCCTAAAAAAAATATGTATTACGTTTTGTGGTTGGTGTACCTATTTTTTGCGACTAACGGTTTGTAGTCGCATTTAGTGGCATTGTAGTTGCAAATATATCTATGTATTCTGACCTCACAACTTTCTTCCATTCATTCACATATACCATCAATCAAATATAAGAAAATTTTGAGAGAGGTTTTTCAGAAAAAAAATTTCTGAAAATTTTAATTATAGTAATAGGAGGAAGTGGATGAAGAAGAACCCTACTAATTTGTATAAAACACTATGCTAATAATCTAAATAATTGCATAAATTTCTAAATAAATAAGTTATGTTTTATGAGGAAAAAAAACTTATGTTGAATTTTTAAAAAAAATAACTTACTCATTTAGAGACTGAATTGCGACTGATTCACTTTTAATAGCCCAAAAAAATGCCCGCCAGTTCACCCCGCCAATAAAAATTAGGTCCAATTTTTTTAACAAGCCTGCTTAAACCCAAAATTATACGCCTAATTCCCTACGAATCTCCAAATCCCTAATTCAATCGAATCCCAATTTCCATCTGCAAATCCCTAACCCCTTGAATCCAAATTTTTCTCTTCGAATCCACTCTTTTCTTCGTCTAATTCAATCCTAATCTCTTCTCGAAACCTAATTCAATCCCGAATCAAAACCCTAATCTCTGTTCTAAGCTCTCGTTTGATCTAATCCAATCCCAAATTTGAAACCCTAACCTCTGAGCCTGTTGCTCATTCCTAGCTGCTTGATTCTGATTACCCTGAGCTAGATGCTCCTCTTAAACCCTCTGGTTCTCCATACCCAAGTCTAGTTCTTAATCAACCCTTTCTCTTTCTTCCTCTTCTCTCCAAATGATGTATGTTGTCAATGTACGAAAGTGGTGGATCACAGAAGTACTTCTGGTGTTCATCCACCTGAAAAGCAAAGACAGAACTAGAGGATAATCAGTAAAACAAAAGAAAGTGGTGACTTGATCTCAATCAGATTCAAAAACTAATGCTAAATCAACACACAATGGCAACAGCGCCAAATTGAAACAAGAGTTTTCTGACTCTTTGAGGTTCAATTTCTCTTTGTAGTTGTAGTACAAGAGCTATCAATCCATATTTGTGATGTTTTAGACACTAATTTGAATGAATCAAATCTTACTCCAAGTCTAACATTGATCAGATTTAGTAACAAGTGACACTAAAGCAATAAAACAAGATTAAGAACTAAACAAACAATAAACAAAAGCAAATGATGATGATGAATGATTCCAATTAACTTTGAGTTCTAGACATGATAGTAGATTAGGGTATCTTTGGTGCTAGACTAAGATGCTAAGGACAATATGATGAATGATTCCAATTAACTTAGGATTCAAAGCAAATTCAATTCTTTCTCAAGACAATGAACACAAATCAAATCATTACTCATACACAATCGTCATTAGAGATATAATGATGAGATTGCATTAAAAATCAACCCTAAAACGTCATATATTCTTCAAACAAGCATTTTCATGTGATCAAAGCAATAGACTCATGTCTTGGTGATAACACCGTATTTTGACCACTTTTATGGATCGTTTTAAATAATTTTTCAATGCTTTTTATTTATTTTTAAGTATTTTTATTATGTTTTCCTAATGTTTGTAGTTTCAAGACTCTTTTCAGGAAACTTAGGAAAAAACTTAGCAAAATGGATAGAAGACCAGATTTTCAGCTTAGAGTCAAACCATCAGAAGTTCACCCTCAAATGAATACCTTCTCACCGACCGATCTAGCTCAAATTTGGAGATCTTAAAGATGGAACAAATAGTTTTCCAGCACACCTGACATCAAGACAATCCAACGGTACAATCAAAAGGTATGCAAAGAGCAAAATGTCCCGTCAACCAGCCGGAAACCAATCCTGACTGCGGCCAGCACCTAGTTTACACCAGTCTCGTTCATCCTGACCGTGGTGATTGGTCTGTTCGTCCTAGAAGCCCATTTCCATAATCGATTCTTTCATTTGGAAAAACCGTAAGTGACGCCCAAAATGTTTTGAGCATTATAAATACATGTTTTAGGAACCCTAAGTCGAAAGGAGAGGAATAATTTTTATGTTTTAGAATTCTTTTTAAGTTTTTAGAGTTGTTTTAGGTTTTGGGAGAAAGAGATCCATCTCTTGAACCCTCTTTGTTTCTTTTTCAATATCGGATTCTATTCAGATTTTCAATACAATGTTTTTTTTCTTTTTCTAATCATGTCTGAGTAGTTTAATAGTTGGGTTTAAGGGATTTTCAATGGGGGCTATATATGTTCGATGAGGATTCCATTAGCTATTAAAGCTGAAGCCTAGAACTTTTTCTTCTAAACTTATTTTTAATGCATGAGAGTAGCATCATGAACTATAATCAGATTTAGGATCGTAGTGTTGCAAAAGTTTTCATTAGGAGCCAGATCTACTTTGAGAAGAGCAATTCTACCATAGGAGTGGAAACCTGCCTATGGGTGAGCTGTGAATGTTGACGAGTCTTAAGCAAGATATCATATTTTCCCTTCCAGGGCCAGAGTGGAAACCTACTAGTCAAGGTTGCGAGAGATAGTTGGTTATAACCACGACAATGGTGTAGTCATATGGTTCAGCTCTCGAGTTAGAGAAGTTTTAGCTAGGATCTTTTAAATTATTTTTTAGCAATGTTTTGAATCATTCATCCCCGGAGATAATATCCCTGAAAACCCAGCGTCTCGTCTTTCTAAGCTTTTGCTGAATTTCGTACAAGCTTTTAGTCATTATGTTATTTTTTTATTCCCAGCCGATTTTTATTCAAGTTTTAGACTAGCTTTTCCTTAGTTTTCCAGCGATTTTTCTTAAGTGTTTTTTCTTTTCCCGTTTAGCTTAGAATTTACGTTTTAGTGACAACCCAAAAACCTCTTTAAATTCGACCAGTTCTAGACATCCTTACTTCATATTTCTTTCAAAGATTTTGCAGGAAAACGATCCTCCTTCCCTGTGGATTCAATCTCTAAGTATTACAATCAATCAGCTGTGCACTAGTGGCTTATTGATTCTTACTAAGGTAAAACTTGACACCCCACACACACCACGTCAAGTTTTTTGCACCATTTCCGGGGAAGGCACATGTTTTCTTTTCTGCAAAACCCTAAGAAAGGTTGGTAAATCGACTCTAGAACACTTTATCTACTTATTTTTGTTTTTGGTTCTCTTTATTTAGGTCCCAAAGCAATGGATCCCATGAACCGAAATCCCTATTACGAGGAAGGTTTCTACAACACTTCCCAAGCCACCAGCCGCAGAGAAGAGCAGTACATGCGCGATCTTCTCAACTCTGTTCCGAACCCTAATCTGAACCACCAGCAGTACGGACGCCGCGAGCCTCCTATGTACCGAGACGATACCTACGCGCCTCCTATGGTCAAAAACCTTAGAGAGTCTAGGAAGATCGATTTTTATCCTTGAAGCAAGCTTTAGTCCGATTATTTGGAGTTTTAGAGATCATCTTTCTGATTTCCGGAAAAGATCTAAGTTTAAGGGAACAACTGTTTTTCGACAAAGGAGGAAGGATTATGCAACAACACATGGCAAGAAGAAGTGACTGAAAATTGCGGACAACAACAGGTCCACCCTCTCTTGCTGTTTTGCATAATATCTTGCATCATCCAGATCTTCAGGTAACCCGAAACACTTTAACTCCACCACTTAAACAGCCCTTTATACCAAACACCGTCTACCCTGAATGATGTCTTTGATAAGAATTCACTATTGCACCTCATGAATGTAGAGAGCTAGTTGACTGAAATCATGATTTAGATTAAGTTTTGCCTGACGGAAAAAGTGGACTAGTATCTTTTGTTTCTTTGTGAGAATTTTCTAGACTAAGTTGTGATTGTTGTACGATCTATGGTCATAGTTTAGAGGTTCCATGTCTCTGAGATTTGTGCATTCCCAAATTTTTTTTTCACTTTACCTGATTTGATTTTTGCTTTGTTTGAGGACAAACAAAGGTGTAAGTACGGAGGAGTTGATAACACCGTATTTTGACCACTTTTATGGATCGTTTTTTAAATACTTTTTCAATGCTTTTTATTAATTTTAAGTGTTTTTATTATGTTTTTCTAGTGTTTGTAGTTTCAAGACTCTTTTCAGAAAACTTAGGAAAAAGCTTAGCAAAATGGATATAAGATCAGATTTTCAACTTAGAGTCAAACCGTCAGAATTTTACCCTCAAATGAAGACCTTCTCACTGTCTGATCCAGCTCAAATTTTGAGATCTTAAAGATGGAACAAACAGCTTTCCAGCACACTTGACATCAAGACAATCCAACGGTTCAATCAAAAGTTATGCGAAGACCAAGATGTCCCGTCAACCAGCCAGCAAGCAATCCTGACCGCGTCCAGCACCTAGTTTACACCGGTCTCATTCATCCTGACCTCGTAGATTGGTCTGTTTGGCCTAAAAGCCCATTTCCAAGCCCAAATCGATTCCTTAATTTGGAATAACCCTAAGTGACGCCCATAATTTTCATGAGCACTATAAATACATGTTTTAGGAACCCTATGTCGAAAGGAGAGGAATGCTTTTTATGTTTTAGAATTCGTTTTAAGTTGATGCGTGCTCGTGTCAACTACGTGAGGGAACAAGTTTTACCCTTAACAAAACAAATGAAAGCCCCAAGTGCACAGCTAATCAGTTGTAGTATTTAGGGATCGAATCCACAGAGATTTGTGTGCATGGTATTCTTCTACGGTTTTTAACTTTATGTCTAGACTAAATTAGTTTTAAAGGTTGGTTGTTTTTTTTCTTGCGAATTAAACTAAAACAAAAGAAAGCAAATAAATCTATCCTAAAAAGCTAGTAAAGAAAATCGAATGAACTGCAAATGGAATAAGTAAAATATCGAACTAAACAAAAATAAGGCAAGTAAAATATCGCATGAAAGGTAAATAAAGCAAGTAAATAACGAACTAAGGAAATTGAAATGCAGGTCTAAGAAAGCAAGTAAAAATCAATGGAATTGTAAACTATGACTAAAAACGCTGAGCTTTTGGGAACTCTAAGGGATCATAATCGGTTTTAACACTAAGGTAGATAGATTGGGATTGACAGATAACAATAAATGGGTTCTAGAGCTAGAGTACGGCGGTATGACTACGTCACCGTCGTGATCATAACCAACTGCTTCTCGCAACCCTGACCAGTAGGTTTCCACTCTGGCCCTGGAAGGGAGAGAACGCAAGAGCTGCACAAGACTCGTCAATACTCACGATCTCGCCGCAGGTAGGTTTCCACTCCTACGGAAAAATCGCCTGTTTCATTCTAGGGCTGATACTTAATGAAAACTTTCGCATCACTAACTATCTAGATCAGATACTAGGTGATCAATCAAGCATACATGCAATAAGAACAAGAATAAACAGAGAACAGGTCGAAATCCCAGGTCTATAAACCTAGATGTCTTAATCGATTATGAGAGCCCCTTTCGGAAACCCTAAGCCCAACTCGGGATCTACTCAGACATGGCTGAGTTCGACATCATCATTGGTTTTAATAAAAGTAATGAAAAACAGTAAAGAAAAGAGATAAAGAAAGCTTCTCTATCGAAGAACTCGGACTTGAACAATCTTCTACAAAAATCTCATAAAAACGGCTAAAGGAAAAGGGTTTCTGTAAAGTATCAATTGCCCTCTCTAAAAACGACCTAAATGACATGTATTTATAGTCTCCAATACTCCATGGTCTCTAGGGTTCCGGAATTGAGGCTGGGAATGACTTTGGGCTTCAGATAAGTGGGCTTTAAGTCGGAGCTTGAATGCCACGGTCGGGAGTGTTGTGACCGCGGCAATTAGCTTGTTGGCCGCGGTCGGGAAGCTTATGACCGCGGCAAATAGCTTGTTGGCCGCGGTCGCGTGAGTTGCCGGCCGACTTCGCGTGGCTCAGAGGCTAATGGAGTATCTTGAGATCCAACTGTTGGAATGTCTCGAAACCAAGTGCATTTGAAAACTGGTTGATTCTTCTATAAGTTGTCCAATTTTGAGGGTGATCAGACGGTGAGAAGGTCTTCGTCTCTCCATGAGAGTTCTGACGGTCTGCATTTATCCAAAAGAGTCTTTTTGTTCCATTTTGTGCCTCTTTATCCTGAATTACCTGAAAAGTCTTTTAAAATCCGGAAACATAGAAATCCTTTGAAAACTTTTGAAAATGGAGTAAAAACACCTGTAAAAGATATTAAAATGATCCATAAAAATGGTCAAAATCCGGTGTTATCATAAGTATGTAGAGTTGTTTAAGGTTTAGGGAGATAGAGATCCATCTTTTGAGCCCTCTTTGTTTCTTTTTCAATATCGATTTCTAGTCAGCTTTTGAATACAATGTTTTTGCTTTCATTAATCATGTCCGAGTAGTTTTATTGTTGGGTTTACGGGATTTTTGATAGGGGATATATATATGTTCGATGAGGTTTCCATTAGCTAACCGAATCCTAGAACTTTTTCTTTTAAACTTATTTTTAATGCATGAGAGTTGTGTCATGAACTATAATCTGATTTAGGTTCGTAGTATTGCGAAAGTTTTCATTAGGAGCCGGATCTAGTTTGAGAAGAGAAATTCTACCATAAGAGTGGAAACCTACCTATGTTCGTGACTCGAGTTATATAATTTTAAGCTAGGATCTTTTAAATTACTTTTTAGCAATGTTTTGAATCGTTCATCCTCTGACGTCTTTATAAGCTTTTGCCGAATTTCATACAAGCTTTTAGTCATTAGGTTATTTTTCATTGGGAAAATTCCATATTAAATCATCAAGTTATTTTTGATAAGCTTTTAAATCCTCAACTTTTTGTGTGCCCAGAAAAAAGCCTTAAGTTATTTTCTTGCCTATTTTAAATCATCATATCTTCACCGTCTGATCATTTTAGAATGACTCGTAAACAGATGTTAACGACACTAACAACGATGTTTAGTTTTTTGTTTAGTCTGTTAACTCTATCTAATCATGGTTAAATCGAGGAACTAGAGTCGTTTTAAAAAGAGAATTCCCAAATGTGAAAACCCTAATTTCTTCATCTCTTTCTCGTTCTATCCCAATATCTCGAAAAAAATGTCGAATCAGAGTCATAGCTCCGGAACAGAATCAAACGCTTCGAATGGTGGAGGATTCAAGGGCCAATTGAAGTGTCACTGTGGGAAGGTGTCTGTGGTGAAAAAGGCTTGTATGGATGATAATCCGGAGAGAAGATTCTGATATGTCTATATTTTGCATCATTTAAGCTGCATTTTAGAGTCCATATCATGTGTTTTCTCATGTATATCGAGTCTTTAGACACCAAAATAGGCCTTAGGATTTGCATTAGGTCCCATCAAGTTTTGCATGTTTTGAAGTCTTTATCAGGTGCTTTGGAGGCTATTTGGAGCTCAAGAGGAGGATCAGGAGTGAAAACGGTGAAGACAAGGGTCAAAAATGGTGAAAACCGCTTGGAGGAATTTCTCGGCAAAAACTCGTACCGGCTGGACCAAAACATCGGCCAAAATCGTTATAGGGTGATCATTATCGGCTAAAAATCAGTATCGGGTGAAAATTCCATCCGGTAAGGTTTTATGCCGAGGCGAGAAGTTTTTACCGGATAAAAAGCTTACCGCGGTATACGATTCTCAGACATTTTCCTTACCGCGGGAAGCTTTTATCGGCTAAATCCCATTTTCACCAGTGCGCCTCAAAGATCACCAAAGTCGGGAAACTTCAAGTCCGAACCAGCTTACGGGGTCTTCATCAAAGTTGGAGATAATCGAGTCAAGATCCCAGAACAGTTGGAATCACCTAATTCGGACCTGTGAGAAGAGAGATATTGCCTCCTGAAGACACGCCTGTCTCGCATGCATCTGAAAGCCGATCAGATGAGTTTCAAAGAGTGCGTAGGACGAAGCCCTTCCGGTCCGAACCACCCTACGGAGTCTTCATCACAGTTTAAGGTGTGTGAATGCGCTTTCCGGAACGCTTAAGAACGCTCAATTTGGAGTCGTGTGATGAAAGTTATTGCCTCCGGAAGACGAGTTGGTCGATATGAGCCCAAAGGAGTTGCGATACGCGCTAAGTGTTTCTACCGACCTCGGCATCGTTACCTCGACATTGCTCAGGCCGAGGCTCATCTCCTGAGAGCATTTTGTACTGGACCTCGTACCAACCCCTCGGTATGTTGAGATCAAGGCATGCATGCAAGAGAAGTGAAACTGAAAACGACGAAGTGTTGAACATGCACCACGGTACAAAGACCTCGGCATTGCATGCCGGACTCTGTCTTTGAACCCCTCGACTACCAAGCTCCTCGGCACTACATGGAGAGGCCCCTTGTCATGAATCCAGAACCAAGAACAAAGTGACTTAGAGGACACACGTGAAGATGGATCAAAGACTAGAGTTTATGCATGTTCTTGACGTGTTCTTCATGAGATCTTCCTCTTGATCTTTGCTCACGTGCACCCTAGGCATCAAGACCTCGGCTTCACCCTCTCACACACCGTGGTCCTCGCCCAATGACCCAAGAAGATTGCTCAGTACCCGGTTTGTTCTGGGCTGACCCGCGACACTTACCCTTCACTATAAATAGATTTTAGGACCAGAAACCTAATGATCTTTATCTCTTATCTTATTTTCCTGCCTGTTTTAGCTTAAAGAACTTGCCTCTTTTGTGAAACTTGATTAATCTAATCTGATATCTCGTTTTCACTTGAGAATTTTGTTCTTGTTTATTTATTTTATTCTCCAGCATCAAACTCCTTATCATGACTAGCTACACGTCTTGCAAAGGACTTAGTGAGCTCGTTATGATCAGTGAGTAGTCGTTTAATCGGCTTTAGATAGGTAGATTAGGGTACTTTCATGATAGATTAGTGAGTTTAGGGGTCTAGTCTTGCATGTTTCATTCTTTAACCGACGAGATCTCTAAGCTGGATCCAAGCACATCACTTGAGGTTCAGATCTGAGACATATCTCGCATCAAAAGTATTTGTAGAAATGTCTGAACAACTCGGTTAAAGGTTTAAGAGTCTTTCATTGCGAGAGTGATAGTTTGTTCTCTTAAAGGACTTATTGAACTGGATCTTAAAGCTGACTGATTCATGCTTCTCAAAAGGGATTTTGGTATGAAAAAGGATCAGTTTAGATGTTTAATACTTTCATGAGAAGATTAACATACTTTAAGTTCATGTTAAACGAAGCCGCTTGATAAATCTGATTCATTAACTTGCTAGTCCAGCTTGGAAGCACCCGAGTCTTGTATCCTGTCTAAAGCTTCTGTCTTTACCATATATCATCATCATCCGATCATCTGCTTGTTTATTGTTAATCACTTGCATCCTCACTTAGCCTAAATCTCATCTTTTGCCTCACTTTTATGTTTACTTGCTTGTTAAGTAGAGTAGATAAAAACCTTTACTTGTTCATCTTGACTTAAGATCACAAGTAATATAGACTAGTGTCTCACACACAAGTTTGGATTGATAACCCCTTGCACTACAAGACAGGGGATTGATAACCTCTACAAAGAGCTGAAAAACTCTTAGTTATCAATTGGCGCCGTTGCCAACTTGTGGGAGCATTAGTCTCTTATTTGTTCTTGAGATCAAGACTTTACTTTCTTTTGTTTTACTAACTCTTCTGCAAGTTCTGGCTTTGCTTTCAGGTGCATGAAAACCAGGTCTCGCAGCACAGAACTGCCTCTCCCTTATGGCAATAACATCAACCGGATTGAAAGGCGAGCTCACGAGAGAGAAAGGCACTTTGAACGGCTTGGAATGGCAGAACAGCAAAGGATTGAGCAGCAGGCTCAAGATGCCGAGTACCAGGCTCAGGCTAATCAAGCGCAGGCAGAAAGGAATGAACAACAAGCCTACGTTTACCAACAACAGGCTCAAAGAAATGAAAGGCTTGCTCAGCAAAACCAAAATCAAGCCAATAGAAATGAGCAGCAAGCCCATCATGTTCATCCACCTCCACCACCAGCTCAGAGACAACCTCCTCCGGTCTTTGTTGGAGAAAATGACCGAGCTAATGCGCACCAATATAGAGTCGGGATTCAGGCATCACCTGTGCAAAACAAAAACTTTGAAGTTAAAGCTTCCCTACTCAATATGGTGCAGAACACCAAGTTTCACGGTCTACCCGGAGAGGACCCTCTAGAGCATCTCGATCAGTTTGATCGAGTTTGCGACCTGACAAAGATTAATGGCGTGTCAGAAGATAGCTTCAAGCTGCGCCTGTTTCCATTCAGCCTCGGTGATAAAGCTCACCAGTGGGAAAAGAACCTCCCGAGGGGTTCTATACAAACGTGGGAGTAGTGTAAACTGGCGTTCTTATCCAAGTTCTTCTCCACATCACGCACGGCCAAGCTAAGGAATCAGATTTCAAGTTTCACGCAGCACAACCAATGCCCACACCACGGCTTCTCGGAGGCATCCCTCCTGAGTACTCTATACCGAGGTGCCCTCCCCAAGATCAGAAACCAACTCGATACAGCTTCAAATGGAAATTTTCTTGGGAAAGAGATCAACGCGGCAATGGAACTAGTGGAGAACCTCGCCATGTCCAATGACACGTATGGAGAAGATTTTGACAGGGCAAACCGTTCAGAAGGATCTAGTGAAGAACAGCACATGAAGAAAGATATAAGAGCAAGCTTGACAAGGTTCTAATGGCTACACAAAAGCCAATACACTTTGTAGGCGAGTTTGATGAGCAAGGGCCGAGTTTTGATAATGTCAATGAAGATGGTCTAACTCAAGAGGAGATAAACTATATTGGGAACCAACAGAGGTATCAGCGATTTAACAACTTCAGCAATAATCCAAACCTCTCTTACCGAAACCCAAATGTAGCCAATCCCCAAGACCAAGTGTACCCTGCTCAACAACACCAACAAAGCTATGCTCCAAAAGCTCCATTTCAGAATAGCTTTCAGCCCAAGCAACAGTTCAGTGGGCAGCAACAGAGTTACAGTCAGCAGAACCAACCAGCTCAGAGCAACACATTCAACAGCCAACCGCAGCAACATAAATTTCCACCAGGGTTCAATCCACAGCCGATGGGTAATCAGCAACAGAACCAGGGAATGGCTCAGAATCAGATGGGACCTGACGTCTGTGGGCTTCTACAGCAGCTGTTAGAAGGTCAGCAACGGGTTGAGAGTCAGCACGCAACAATGCAACAGGATATACAGGAGCTTAAGCAGAATCAAGCTTCAACATCATCAAGAGGACCGGCTTTACCAGGTAAGCCGGAGCCTAACCCCAAGGAGTATGTTAATGCCATCACATTGAGGAGTGGTAAAGAATTACAAGCTCCAGCTTCTAAAACAAAGCTCATTGAGGCCAATGAGCAACTCGGAGGGGAGGCAGCCTCAGATGATGAGCAACAAGAAGAGGCTTTGGAGAAGGAACCGATCAAAGACAAAGAAAAAGAGGTGGAAAAGACACCTTAGCTTGAAAAGCCCTACGTCCCACCACCACCTTACCAGCCCAAGTTACCATTCCCAGGGCGTTTTAAGAAAAAATCCTAGACAAAGCCAAGGCGGTCTTTGAGAAACACTTGGAGAACACGTAACTTACTTTGCCCATCATAGACGCTTTCTTAGCTATACCACAGCTTGGAAAGTTTCTAAAGGATACAATTCTCAACAAGACAAAGGAGCTCGAGGGAATGGTAATATTGAGTCACGAGGGCAGCGCTATAATTCAGAGGAGATCTATAGCAAGAAAGCTATCTGATCCGGGCAGCTTTACTTTGCCGTGTGCCATAGGTCACTTGAAGTTCTCAAATTGCTTGTGTGATCTAGGAGCTTCTGTGAGCCTAATGCCTTACAGGGTAGCCAAGAGACTGGGATTTAAAAGTTACAAGTCGGCCAAGATCTCCCTTGTTTTAGCTGACAAATCGGTGAGACTACCAGTGGGCTTACTTGAGGATCTGCCTTTGAGAATCGGTGAAATAGAGATCCCCACTGACCTCATAGTTCTTGAGATGGATGAGGAACCTCTTGACCCCATCATCTTGGGGCGGCCGTTCTTAGCAACAGAAGGAGCGATCATCGACGTGAGAGGGGGTATGATCGAGCTACACATCTGTTCCGAAACTATGAAGTTCGACGTGAAGGAAATGATGAAGAAACCGACCATTGGAGGTCAGGTTTTATATGTGGAAACTATGGAGGAGCTAGCTGATGAGCTCCTAGAGGAGTTAAATGCAGAATACCCGTTACAAGTGGTCTTAATGAGGGAACAAATCGAGCACGGGTACCTGAATGAGGAAAGCGAAGTGTACAAGCGTCTCCTGGACCAACCGAAAAAACTTGGAGCTGAGATGAGGTTTCTGGAGCTCAGGAAGAGTGGCCTCGACATTTTAGACATCGGGGAGTCCAAGGGTGTTGAGGAGACACCTCGGGGTATCATGGCCGCAACAGCTTATGCCGAGCTCGATGGTAAACCGCGCGAGAAAGAAGAGGCCGAGGAAGCTGTTCTGAGCCAATGCAGCTTTGATGCCGATTGGAATGAGGCTGATGCACCCCCTGTTGAGCTCAAGCCTCTACCAAAATGGCTCATGTATGTGAGGTGCTGTCGTGTGGTGAGGGTTGTCAAGTTTTACCCGAAATGAAATCAATAGCCGCAAGTGCACAGCTGATCAATTGTAGTACTTAGGGATCGAATCCACAGGGAAGGAGGATATTTCCTGCAAAAGCCTTCGAAAGAAATATAAAGTAAGGAAGTCTAGAACCAAACGGTTTTGTGGGGGTTTTGGTAGTGTGTTTAAAACGTAAAAACAAATCTTAAAGAGAAAATACGGGAATTAAAATGACTTAATAACTAAACTTAGCGAAACAAGTAAAAATGAGAAAAACGGCTAAACCTAATTGCTTTAATAAAAATCGATTGAAAGGGAATGAAAATAGTGAACTAAAGCTTGAAATAAAACGGTGTGAATCTATAAGAAAAGAGGCGCTGGTTCAGGGAAGTTTTCTCAGAGGTACGAATGATTCAAAACATTGATAGAGAGTAAATTTGATAAGATCTTAGCTTAAACTTTTCGAACTGGAGTCACGGACGTATGAATACGCCACTGTCGTGATCATAGACAACTATCTCTCTCAACCCTGACAGTAGGTTTCCACTCTGGCCCTGGAAAAGAAGAGATGCATTATGTTTAAGACTCGTCAGCATTCACAAATCGCCCATAGGTAGGTTTCCACTCCCATGTTTGTTTTGCTCTCCCAAACTAGATCTGACACCGGATGAACACTTTCGTGTCACCAAGCATCTGGATCAGATTGTAGTTCATGACGCTACTCTCATGCAGTAAAAACGAATTCAGAAGAAAAAGTTCTAAGATTCGACTCAAAAGCTCATGGAAATCCTCACCGAACATATAAATCCCCGTCGAAAATTCCTTAGTCCCAACAATAAAACTACTCAGACATGATGAACGAAATCAAAAACATAGTATTAAAAAGTAGAATAGAAACCGAAATTGAAAAAGAAAGAACAAGTGTTCAAGAGACAAATCTCTCTTTCCCTAAAACCTAAAACTTAAAAAGTATTCTAAAACAATAAGAACATATGAGGGCCTCTGAATTAGGGTTCGTAAAACATGTATTTATAGTGCTCAAGACATCTCTAGGGTCTAGGGTTCCGGAATCAAGGCTGGGAAAATGATATGGGCTTCGGAAATGGGCATTCGGAGTCGGAGTTAGCTGGCCGCGGTCGGGATGAGTGTGACCGCGGGAAATGGGTGGCTGGCCGCGATCGCGGTGCTTCTGACCGCGGGAAATGCTCTGTTGGCAGCGGGTGGAAACGTTTGCCGGCTGGTTTACATGACATCTTGCTCTTTGCGTATCTTTTGATTGAACCGTTGGATTGCCAAGCTGTAAAGTGTGCTGGAAAAATGCTACTTCCATCTTTAAGATCTCCAAATTTGAGCTGGATCAGAAGGTGAGAAGGCCTTCAATCAGGGACTTCTGACGGTTTGACTCTGAGCTGAAATCTGGTTTTCTATCCATTTTGTTAAGCTTTTCCCTAAGTTACCTGAAAAGAGTCTTGGAACTACAAATACTAGAAAAACGTAATAAAAGTACTTGAAAGCAATTAAAAACATAGAAAAAGTTTTTCAAAACGATCCATAAAAGTGGTCAAAATACGGTGTTATCAACTCCTCCAGACTTAAACCTTTGTTTGTCCTCAAACAAAGCAAAAGCCTAAACTGGTTAAGTGAAAACAAAAATAGGAAATGCACAAATCTCAGAGACATGAACTCCTAAACTAGGACCAAAGATCGTGCATCAATCCACAACTTAGTCTAGAAAATTCTCACCAATGCACAAAAGATACTAGTCCACTTTTTCCGTCATGCAAAACTTAAACAATCTAAATTTTGATTCCAGTCAACTAGCTCTCTACATTCATTAAGTTCAATAGTGAGTTCTCATCAAAGACATCATCCAGGGTAGACGGCGTTTGGCATTAAAAGGAATGTTTAAGTGGTGGAGTTAAAGAGTTTCGGGTTACCTGATGAATCTGGAGGATGCAAGATAATATGCATAACCGCAAGAGAGATAAGGACCTGTTGATGACCGCAATTTTCAGTCACTTCTTCTTGCCAAATGTTGTTGCATAATCCTTCCTCCTTTGTTGTGAACAGCTATTCCCCCAGACTTAGATTCTTTCCGGGAATCAGAAAATGATCTCCAAAACTCCATAAAATCAGACTCCAATTGCCTTGGGACTTAAAATTCGACCTCTCTAGACTCTCTAAGGCCTTTATTTCCTTCTTTTCTTATTTTTGGATTTTTTTTTCTTTAGAATAGGAAATGCCTTTTAAAGAGAGAGAGACTAGAGGACGAGATTGTACCAAAATTTGAGATTTTTCTAAGGCAAACTGAGCTTCCTCTTGTGTTGAATCCTTCCGGGAACTTTTCCGGCAAATCGCAGGTCTCTGTCCTTGGTGACTGAAAACTGTGTCGTTCCTCTTTCTCTCCAACGTTTTTGCACTTATCTGCATATAAGACAGTAGAAAACAAGAGTGCATGTGGTTTGAAAGAGGATTGGTTAAGGTGGGGAACTAGCTAAAGATGAACTAGCCATTCAGGATCAACTGAGAGTGATAAAAGGATAAAGGAGTCCTGAATGTATGATTCGTTTCCCTGGTCTAATGCTTCAGTGAGAAAGTTAAGTCCAAATTAAGTCCAAATAAAACAGAGCTAGTGTATTCCTTCATCTAAATCGAAATCATTCAAGTTCCTCTGGGGTACTTCGTTTCAAATGTGCTTAGCTACCGCCTAGTCTAGTCCTAAATCATGAATGAACATGTCACTAGGAACAGTCTAAAAGCACACAGTCAACTATCATTGATTCATGTTCACCATTCCCTTTAAAACGTATTTTGTTTTGAAAACCAATTTTGAAAAACTTTAAGGAAAATGCAAAAAGTGTAGATAATGCAAGACTCATGAAAGAAAAGTGGTTAGAAAGGGATGAAATCCTCCCCCAGACTTAAATCACACTGTCTTCAGTGTGAAACAAGTCGAGATTGGATGAGAAAAATGCATAGATAATCGAATTGGTAAGTCCAAAGAGAACTTACCTGGATCCGGGATGCTGGTGGAGATGAACCGGATTCATTCGAAGAGGTTTGGGAAGGTGATAGGTGGTGATGAAGGTGGTGGAAAGTGATGAATGATGTGGAGTGGGGATTGGTGAGGTGGAATGAGGTGAAGTGGGTGGCTTGGGGTCGGGTTTGATCTCAACGACCATTTGCCGCGGTCAGGAGCCACACGACCGCGGCAAACCAGTGCTCGGCCGCGGTCAGAAAGACGCGACCGCGGTCGAAGGGGTGTTTCCCGCGGTCATAACACCTGCGACCGCGGGGGCTTATCTCGCGGCCTCTTCCTGCTTCTCCTTGGTTCCTGCTGGGCCGAGCAGTCAGGGACCATCCTTCTTTTTGGTCTTTTTGGGTTTTTTGATTTTTTGGTTTTTTTTGTTTTATAAGAAACACCTGAAACTAAGAAAAAGTAAAAGATCAATAGAAAAAGAAACAAAAATCCTAAAGAAAACAATACCTAAATGGGTTGCCTCCCATTAAGCGCTTCTGTTTTAAGTCGTTTAGCTCGACTTTTGGTGTTGGACGTGGCTTAGTCCAATGAAGAAGACCTTGTCCTGAGACAAGTCTTTTTTGACATCTCCTTGCTTTGCCTAACATGTTCTTCGTCACTCCAAAGCTCTTCTTCAAACTCTTCTGTTGCAAAAAGTTTTCCTGCTTTGCTGTTGTATGGGACAGCTTCTGTGAAGACATCTTTGTCGATATTAGCAAATGAAATCCTCCTGTTTGGCCAGTCCATTGTAGCTCCGGAAGTTGCTAGAAAAGACCATCCGAGAATCACTGGATATGTTGCATCTCTCGTCTCGACAATGTAGAAGTCGACAGGCACTATGCAATCTCCTATTCTCAAAGGAATTTCATGAGCTATTCCTTGAGGTGTTGCATTGGAATCATCAGCTAGACTAATCTTTGCTCTAGTCCTACGCAGGTGTTTAATACCAAGTCTCAAAGCAATTGCCTTGGACATCATGTTAAGACAAGCTCCAGAATCACAAAGCACGTTTTTAAACATTTCTCCTCTAATAGAACAAGAGATAAGAAACTGACCTACACCTTCGATTTTGTGAAGTGTTCGAACAGGTTTACCTCCTCTTGCATGGTTGAACAAGTCTTCTGATTGTGAGCAAAAGAGGGGTTGGTTTTTTCGTTTTACTAAGCTTCAGGTTTTAAATTTATAACCCCTAAATGTCTGCAAGTGCTCAGATGTGCGCTGTAGTACTTAGGGTATCGATCCACAGAGACTTAGTTGTTTCAGTACGAATTCACTGCAACGATTTAATCAGATTAGAACTAAAAAGTTTTGGTTTTGGTTTTGGGTTTTTGGTTGTCACTAAATCTAAACTAGAAAGCAAGTAAAAAGAGCAATTGAAAACGAAAGCAAATAAAAGCAAGTAGTAAGCAATTAAACAAGAGGCGAATTGAAGCAAGTAAAAGCGAATGAAAAGCAAACAGAATTGAAGGTTGTAAACAATGAAAGACAAACGTTGGGGCTCAAGGGGTTTCACAGGGGTTCATGGACTAAGCAATGTCGATTTTAAACAAGTGATAAAGGTAATCAACTACGTATGTTCTAGAACTCGAGGCACGGAAGTATGAATAGCCTACTTTCGCAGCACTAAACAACTATCTCTCGCAACCCTAATCAGTAGGTTTCCACTCTGACTCTGGAAGGGAGAAGATGCAATAGCAGAACAAGACTCATCAATATTCACAACTCAACTACAGGTAGGTTTCCACTCCTATAGAAGAATTGCTCGTTTCACCCTAGTTCAGACAATCAATGAAATCTTTCGCAACATATCATATCAGATCGGTTTCTAAGTGGCCAGCAAAGAATCACACAGTAAGATTAAAGGCAAACGAAGAACATCTAGAAGATTATAAATCCTAAATCTATCGATTCATAAGCAAAGACACATGAAATTCCATTTGAAAAATCCCTTTAAACCCAACTGGGTAACTACTCAAAAATATTGTAACAAAGCATCATAAACGAAATTGAAAGTGCAGGAAACTAAAGAATAGAAGGAAGAAGAACGAAGAACGGAAGCGACGATGGAGGTGCGATGTCTTCCTCCAGCGGCGGCTCCTCCTCCAAAACCGGCGGCCTCCCTCTCTAGGGTTTGAGTCTCCCACGAACATTTAAGTACAGAAGAGAACACACCCTTTTAGAATGACCTAAAGGGGGTATTTATAGCTTCTGGAGTGGTCCTGGACACTTAGGGCTTCAAAAATAACGAAAGGAATTGATATGGGCTTTAATTAAGTCGTCGGGAAAGTGAACGACCAAGTTCCATGGTCGCGGTGGCTCTACCCGCGGGAAAATGGGTGTTTGTTGCGGTCCCGACTCTTGCTCTCTTCCGGAACTGCATTTTCTGTCATTCTTGCATCGGGAGTATCTGAAGATCTAACCGTTGGATTGTCTCCAAACCAAGTGAATTAGAAAGCTGGTTGGATCCTCTATGTTGTCTCAAATTTAGGGGTGATCAGACGGTGAGAAGGTCTTCATCGCTTGTCATACTTCTGACGGTCTGCATTTATCCAAAATTGCTTATTTGTTCCAAATTGCATATCTTTTGCCCAAATTTCCTGTAAAGTCTTTTGAAACTCTAAAACATTGAAAACACTTTAAAAACATTGAAAACAGAGTTAAAACACCTGCATAAGATACAATTATGATCCATAAAAGTGGTCAAAATACGGTGTTATCAACTCCCCTAGACTTACTTTTTTGTTTGTCCACAAACAAACTTAAGTCAGGAAAGAAATTTTTGAAAAATCGCAGGAACTAAACAATATCTCAGTGACCGTCCTTCTAAACCATAACTTATCGTGAAACATCTATTTGGATCTAGTCTAGAAAATCCAAAATACAAGCAAACTAGTCCGTTAATCCGTCATGCGAAAATCTACACACTTAGATCTAACTTCCAGTCAACTAGCTCTCTACATTCATTAAGTATAGTAGTGAATTCTCATCAAAGACATTATTCAGGGTAGACGGCGTTTGGCAGTAAAGGCTATTTAAGTGGTGGAGTTTAATTGTTTAGGGTTACCTGAAGAATATGGAGGATGCTAGATATTATGCAAAACCGCAAGAGAGAGAATGACCTGTTGATGACCGCAGATTTTCAGTCACTTCTCCTTTGCAAAATGTTGTTGCATAATCTTTCTCCTTTGTTGTAAACAGCTCTTTCCCCAGACTTAGATCTTTTTCGGGAATAATAAAGATAATCTCCAAAACTCCATAAAATCGAATCAAGTTTGCCTCAAGTATAAAATTCGATCCTCCTAGACTCTCCAAGGTTTTAATTTTCTCTCCCTTCATATTTTTTTCTTTTTCATTTTTTTTTTTAAAGGCAAACGAAAGATGAAATAACCTTTTATAGAGAGAGAGTCTAAGGGACGAAATTGTACCAAGATTTTGAAGTTTTGCCAAAGCAAACTGAGTTTTCTCCTTTTGTTGAATCATTCCAATGAAATCGCAGGTCTCCGTCTTCAGTGACTGAAAACCGCGTTGATCCTCTTTCTCTCCGACGTTTTTGCACATATCTGCATATAGGACAACGAAAAACAAGAATGCATGTGGTTTGAAAGAGGTTTCGTGGGGAACTAGCTAAAAGTGAACTAGCCATTCAGGATCAACAAAGAGTGGTAAAAGGGGAAAGGAGTCATGAATGTATGATTCGTTTCCCTGATCTAACGCTTTAATGAGAAAATTAAGTCAAAATTAAGTCCAGATAAAATGAGCTAGTATATCCTGTCAGAAAGAATCTCCATGAATAGAAGTCCTCTGGTGGGATTTCGTAATGCAAGTACTTAGCTACAGCCTAGTCTAGGCCTAAATCACAAAAGAGCAAAAAACGAGGAAATAGCGTAGACGCACACTGGTCTAATTCATCATAGAAATGTTTACTGTGTTCCTGGTTTGAAAACTTTTTGAAAAACATTTTTGAAAACAATTTTTGAAAAATATTTTGAAAACAATTTTTGAAAAACATTTTGAAAAAAACATTTTGAAAAATTTTATGTGTCCAAAACAAACTCAAAACAAATCAAATTTCATTAGTAACGGATGAACTTCCTCCCCCAGACTTATCTCACACTGTCCTCAGTGTGATAAATCTTGGAAAGAATGGTAAAGAAAATAGAAAAGTTGAAATGTTGAAAGCATCTGCTCGTCGCATTAGAGGATGTGGTGGTGCGGTATTGGCATTGGGGGTAGTATCTATTGCATAGATGTTTTCTTCAGGCAAACTGTCATTTAAAGGCAATCTTTCTTCAACTTGAATTCGTGAAAGATGGTCTGCAACTCCATTATCTGCTCCTTTCCGATCTCGAATTTCGATGTTGAATTCATGCAGTAGGAGGATCCATCGTATCAACCGAGGTTTAGCGTCTTTCTTAGACATTAAATACTTGGTTGCAGCATGATCAGTATGAACTATAACCTTAGATCCTACGAGATAAGAACGAAATTTCTCAAATGCAAATACGACAGCTAGAAGTTTTTTCTCTGTTGTAGCATAATTGCATTGAGCTTCGTCTAGAGTTCTGCTTGCGTAGTAGATTACGTGCAGTTTCTTATCTTTTCGTTGGCCAAGCACTGCTCCGACAGCATAGTCACTTCATCGCACATGATTTCGAATGGGAGTTCCCAATCAGGTGCTTGCACGACTGGAGCGGAAACAAGGGCTTGTTTGATCTTATGAAACGCGGCTAAGCACTCATCATCGAACTCGAAGTTCGTTTCCTTGCAAAGCAAACGCATAAGAGGTCTAGCTATTTGAGAAAAATCTTTTATGAATCGCCTATAGAATCCTGCGTGTCCTTAGAAACTACGGATGCCTTTTACGTTTGTGGGGGGTTGTAAGCTTGTCATGACTTCGATTTTAGCTTTGTCAACTTCAATACATTTTCCGGAAATCCTGTGCCCAAGCACGATTCCGTCTCGTACCATGAAGTGACATTTTTCCCAATTTAATACTAAGTGCTTATCTTCACATCTTTGCAGAACTTTACCAAGGTTGCCTAGGCATTTTTCAAAAGAAGATCCATAGACAGAGAAATCGTCCATGAATACTTCCATGAAATCTTCAATAAAGTCTGTGAAGATCGACATCATGCACCGCTGGAAGGTAGCAGGTGCATTACACAATCCAAAAGGCATACGTCGGTAAGCAAACGTGCCATATGGACAAGTGAATGTCGTTTTTTCTTGATCCTCCGGTCGAATAGGAATTTGGAAAAATCCAGAGTATCCATCAATGAAGCAATAGTAGGGGTGATTAGCTAATCTTTCTAGCATTTGATCTATGAAGGGAATTGGAAAATGATCTTTCCTAGTTGCTGCATTCAGTTTCCGGTAATCGATGCACATACGATGTCCAGTTACTGTTCTTGTAGCGATCATTTCATCTTTATCATTTTTAATGACAGTGACTCCTCCTTTCTTTGGAACAACATGAACTGGGCTAACCCAAGTGCTATCTGAGATAGGAAAGATTATTCTAGCTTCTAAAAGCTTCATAATCACCTTCTTGACAACATCCATTAGATAAGGGTTCAGTCTCCTTTGACTTTCGATTGAGTTTTTAGCATTATCCTCCAGATTTATCTTGTGCATACAAAGATCTGGAGAGATTCCAGGTATGTCATCAAGGGAATATCCTAAGGCTTTTCTATGCTTTCTCAGCTCAGTCAACAGCATTGTGGTTTCTTCTTCCGTCAAACCAGAGTTTATTTTGACAGGATAAGTAGAATTTGGTCCAAGGAAAGCGTACTTAAGTCCGACAGGAAGAGGTTTAAGCTCGACTTTAGGGGATTTAAGCTCGCTCCAAGGATCATTAATTGCTGCAGCAGTGTCTTTAGGAGGTGTAGGAATGTTTGTTTGGTTCTTAAGATCTAGATAGTGAAGAGGTTTCCTATAAGTTTTGGATTTATCAAGCATAAGTGTGCATTCACTTGAAATTTCTTCAAGGAAATTGCGTTCATCTTTTGCGGGTGAAAGCGTGACACTTAAAGGGTCGTCTAGAAGCAGATCTTCATAGACTTCCTCAATAATTCCGTCTAACTCATCAACCCAACAAATTTTGCCATCCAAAGTTGGTTTATCGAAACTTTTGTTCATGTCAAACTGCATAACTAGACCGGCTAGATGAAGGTCGATTTTTACTTCAGGAACATTGATTATGGCTCCGGCTGTAGATAAGAATGGTCTTCCAAGAATAAGTGGATCCTTAGGTTCTTTTTCTAGTTCTAGAACTACGAAATCGGTTGGTATGGAACATTTTTCGATTTCGACGGGAACATCTACTAAGATACCTACAGGTTGTCTAACGGAACGATCAGCTAGTACTAAAGAAATCTTAGTGGGCTTGAAAGTGTGATGTCCTAAACGTTTTGCTACTGAAAGAGGCATCATGTTTATGCTAGATCCTAAATCACAGAGAGCACGCTCAAAAGCTACATCATTGATGGTGCATGAAAGTACAAAGCTTCCAGGATCGTTTTTCTTTTCAGGGATTCGGCTTTGCAGGATAGAACTACATTCATGGGTTATCATCATAACGCCTTCTTCAAGAGTTAAAGAATTTGTTAGAATACCCTTCATGTATTTTCTTAAAGCAGGAATCATAGCACAAGCTTCTACGAAAGGTAATCTCACATTTAATTGATCGATTAGCTCTTTCAGCTTAGCTTTTTCTTTCTCTTTCTTAGGGGCTATTAAGGCTCTAGGATATGGAGGTTTAGGTTTATAGACATGAGTTGGTGAAGGTGGAATCGGGTCTTCGCCGAGAATTTCCCGGGATGAATCTTTTCTTACTTCTTCTCCATCCTTCTCTCCTACCACTTCTTTTTCAACATCTTCATTCGTGATTCTTTCTTTTTCTTTCTCCTTTTCCTTACCCTTTTCCTCATCTTCGTAAGCTAATCCACTCCTAAGTGTGATAGCTTTCACATGATCAGAGGGATCTGCTTCACTTGAGCTTTCGAAAGAATTTTCACTTGGCTCCTCTTCAGATTTATATAAGTTTTTAGAATTAGTTTTGATCATCAGACTAAGGAGGGTGGAAAATTTTTCATCGAAATCCATCTGCATCTCTTTTAGTTCAGATCTAAGATCACTAATCTCTTGAGACCTAGATTTTTCAAGCTCTAGATTCTTTTTGTTTAGGTTTTCAGCTTCAGAAGAGGGAAAACTTGGATATGAAACAAGATTAGATTGAATACCCAAGATTGGTTCGGGAGGTGGTGTCCAGTCAAGCTCAGAAGACGGTTTCCCGGGGTCGGAGGGCTCGCGACCGCGGTGAAACAGGTCTTGGCCGCGGTCAGAACAGCCACGACAGCGGTGAAACCTTGCTTGGCCGCGGTCCGGATGAATGGACCCGCGGTGATCAGAAACGAATGGAAAATCTTGAATTTGATAGACTTCTGCAGTGTTAACCATCCCTTGACCATAAGAATCCATTGGGTTGTCCCAGTGATGCGGTGCTGAGTGTGTCAACTACGTGAGGGAACAAGTTTTACCCTTAACAAAACAAAAGAAAGCCGCAAGTGCACAGCTAATCTGTTGTAGTATTTAGGGATCGAATCCACAGAGATTTGTGTGCCTGGTATTCTTCTACGGTTTTTAACTTTATGTCTAGACTAATTTGGTTTTAAAGGTTGGTTGTTTTTCTTTGAATTAAACTAAAGGAAGATAAAGCAAATAAATCTATCCTAAAAGGCAAGTAAAGAAATCGAATGAAAGGCAGTAGAACAAGTAAAATATAAAACTAAACAAAGATAAGGCAAGTAAAATATCGCATGAAAGGTAAATAAAGCAAGTAAATAACGAACTAAGGAAATTAAAATGCAGGTCTAAAAGAGCAAGTAAAAATCGATGGAAATTGTAAACTATGGCTAAAAACGCTGAGCTTTTGGGAACTCTAAGGGATCATAATCGGTTTTAACATTAAGGTAGATAGATTGGGATTGACGGATAACAATATATGGGTTCTAGAGCTAGAGTACGGCGGTATGACTACGTCACTGTCGTGATCATAACCAACTGTTTCTCGCAACCCTGACCAGTAGGTTTCCACTCTGGCCCTGGAAGGGAGAGAACGCAAGAGCTGCATAAGACTCGTCAATACTCACGATCTCGCCGCAGGTAGGTTTCCACTCCTACGGAAAAATCGCCTGTTTCATTCTAGGGCTGATACTTAATGAAAACTTTCGCAACACTAACTATCTAGATCAGATACTAGGTGATCAATCAAGCATACATGCAATAAGAACAAGAATAAACAGAGAACAGATCGAAATCCCAGATCTATAAACCTAGATGTCTTAATCGATTATGAGAGCCCCTTTCGGGAACCCTAAGCCCACTCGGGATCTACTCAGACATGGCTGAGTTCGACATCATCATTGGTTTTAATAAAAGTAATGAAAAACAGTAAAGAAAAGGGATAAAGAAAGCTTCTCTATTGAAGAACTCGGACTTGAACAATCTTCTACAAAAATCTCATAAAAACGGCTAAAGGAAAAGGGTTTCTATAAAGTATCAAAAGCTCTCCTAAAAACGACCTAAATGACATGTATTTATAGTCTCCAATACTCCATGGTCTCTAGGGTTCCGGAATTGAGGCTGGGATTGACTTTGGGCTTCAGATAAGTGGGCTTTAAGTCGGAGCTTGAATGCCGCGGTCGGGAGTGCTGTGACCGCGGCAATTGGCTTGTTTCCCGCGGTCGGGAAGCTTCTGACCGCGGCAAATAGCTTGTTGGCCGCGGTCGCGTGAGCTGCTGGCCGACTCCGCGTGGCTTCGGGGCTAATGGAATATCTTGAGATCCAACCGTTGGAATGTCTCCAAACCAAGTGCATTTGAAAGCTGGTTGATTCTTCTATAAGTTGTCCAATTTTGAGGGTGATCAGACGGTGAGAAGGTCTTCATCTCTCCATGAGAGTTCTAACGGTCTGCATTTATCCAAAAGAGTCTTTTTGTTCCATTTTATGCCTCTTTATCCCAAATTACCTGAAAAGTCTTTTAAAATCCGGAAACATAGAAATCCTTTGAAAACCTTTGAAAATGGAGTAAAAACACCTGTAAAAGATATTAAAATGATCCATAAAAATGGTCAAAATCCGGTGTTATCAACTCCCCCAGACTTAGTCTTTTGTTTGTCCTCAAACAAAACAAAGGCTTAATCTCGGCGAGAGGTTTGAAAACGCAGGAACTAAACAAAATCTCAGAGACCAAACTTCTAGACCAATATCAATCAGTATGCATCAATCGGGAATAGCCTAGAAAATTCTCACTAGCAATACAGGCATAACTAGTCCGTTAATCTGTCATGCAGAAATCTATGCACTAAGATCTAACTTCCAGTCAACTAGCTCTTAACATTCATTAAAAATCTCGGTGGTTCTCATCAAAGAAAATATAGGCAAGGCAATCTAGGCTAGGTGTAAAGAAAGATTATTTTGGGGATATGGCTTTTTGTGTTTAAGGGTTACTTGAAGATCTGGAGGATGCAGGACATTATGCAAAACCGCAAGAGAGAGTGAAGCTGTTGGTATCCACAGTTTTCAGTCACTTTCTTCTTGACATTGATTCATGGTCTTCTTCCTCAAGTTCTCTCCAAACTCCCCCAGACTTAGATTTTTGTAAATCTTTCAAAACAATAGCTCCTTAAACGAATAGTGGTTGCTCATTGCTCCACAAATTTCGACAATCTAAGACTCATTAGGCTTTTTGTTTCCCTTTCTCTTTTCACTTTTTTTTTTTTTTTTTTTTAAAGAAAGGGAACGCCTTTAGATATAGAGTCTTAGAGAGCACGAATTTACCAGTTAATATCTGTCTTGTAAAGCTTTATTATGTTTCTGATACTCTTCCTTCCCAATTCCATTCAATCTCTTTTGCGAGTGACTGAAAACTGCGTCGCTCCTCTTCTCTCCGACGTTTTTGCACATATCTGCTGATATAAACTAAAGAGAGAATGCATGAGGATTGAAAACAATGGTTTTGGGTTTAGGGTATGGTACCAGATAAAGATAAACTGGTCATCTAAGACGACAAAGAGTGGTAAAAGTGATGGTAAAAGACGTCCTAGATGTGTATGTCGATGCCTGCCTAAAATCAATGATGAGAAAATTAGATATCAATATTAAGTCCAAATAAAATGAGCTAGTATATCCTATCAGAAAGAATCTCCATGAATAGAAGTCCTCTGGTGGGAGTTCGTAGTGCAAGTACTCTAGCTACCGCCTAGTCTAGTGCTAACCACAAATGAGCTATCATGCATAGTGTAGAAGTGTGCAGGTCTAAATCATCATAGTTTTGCGTCAAACATTCCTGAAAAATACTTAATGTCGAATAGGTTACATATTAAAATTTAAAAAGTACTTGAAATTTAAAAGCAAAAGCAGGAAAATAATCAGTACGGATAGACATCCTTCCCCAGACTTAAATCACACTGTCCCCAGTGTGAAAAAGTTGGTTAGAAGATGGTGAATAAAAGCAAAATAAGATAAAATAAGATAAAAGAAAAGAAAATGATGATAGAACCGTGATGGTAGTGAAGTGCTGGTCAATCACTCATCCTCTGAAGTGTCGTCTGTGAACTGGTGCTGCTCATGTAAGAAGGTGACAACGCGCTCAAAGCGTCGTCCCTGTCTCTCAACTCTGCGCTCCAGATCGGAATGAGTGTGTGATGATGTAGATGATGAGGCGTGGCCGGTCGGAATGGATGGCTGAAAATGAGCACGGGCCGCAGCTGCATCACGCCTCGCCTTGGCCACTATGTACTGGCCAATGGTGAATGGTAGACGAGGTACGGATGGCAGAAAATCATCGGATTCCGGAGTCCATCGAGGGCGTCCCCCGCTGCTCAATCTCGGGATAGATGCTGAAGGTAAGCGGACTCGGTGCTCCTCAGTGCCAGTGCAATACTTGTAACCAAACCAGACATCGGGAAGTGGATCATCAGATGAGAAATCGAATCCTACAGCCTGTAATATCGCTGTAATAGCACTCCCGAAAGCTGGAGTAGCGTCATCGCAACCATGTAAATCATGCTTCACCTTTACCATATTCTGCGCTATGATCCATGCAAAGCAAGCAAGTCGTGGGTCGTCCATAAACGGAATCTGAAGTGTAATGAGCTCAGTCTTCAAGACACCTCCCATGTTGGCTCTAGAGAAAATCGTGTGTGCTAAGAGTTTGTGCACAACTCTCACTGCTGGGTGGCTTAGAAGGGCTGACTTAGATCTCCCACTATCATAGGCTCCATGACCCATCTCTCTCCACAGGTTAAGATCAGGTTCATCTTCAAGGTAAATGCCATCAGTGTATGGAAGCTTAAGGGCTTCAAAAACCTCGGAAATGGTGAGAGAATAAGGATGTCTGCGGATAGAGAATGACAAGATGCCATCTGATGCTCTGGGGTTCCTCCTCTTTGTGTGGTGGAGTGTAACGGTCGCTAAGAACTCTCGAACTAGCTCAGGATAAGTCGGAAGGTTCAGCTCCAAGTAGGGTCTCAGCTTAAGTGCATCGATGTACCAGATCACATCCTCTCTGATTCCAAGCATCTCGAGTGTATGATAATCAATGCAAGGCGTGGGTTTGATGTTCAGCTTCTTGAAACGCCTTGCATAGTCCACTCTCGGGTTTGTCTCCCTCCCAATGTATCGAATCTGTGGTGGTTCGGGAGGTGCTCGTGTTTCTCTTGATTGCTGGAGCAATCTCATCACATAGCTTCTTCTTCTCGGTCTGGCTTGGTTCAGCATATACTCTCCTAGAGTAGCATCGTCGGGAATGTCATCGGAGCTGCCACCTGTTTGACGGCTCCTTCGGGATCTGGTTTCATCCATTTTCTGCAAAATGAAATGATTCTTGGAAAACGAATTTGGGTGCTAACTTTAACAAATTAAGATCTGTTATACTAATACTAGTATAAAGAGATTAATTAAAATTATTAGCAAACAAAATTGATATTAAATCAGAGAAATCGAGTAGTTCATGACTAAATTCGGATTTTTGATGTCCTCAACATAGAAATCTTCTAAAAATCGGTTTTTTATGAGCAATTTCCATGTGAATTCTAAAGATTACCCAATACTAATCACTAATCACACAAGACTAAATCAAATTCATCAATTTTGCTGTTCCAAATTCGATTTTTATGAAGCATGAAGAATCCAAATTTCAAAAATCTCAATTCCTCTTAAGCTAGGTGCTAAAATCGATTTTTAGATAACCTAAATGGATAATCTATCATCCTTAAACTATTTCCACCATCAATAGACCAAGATTCTGGGTTTTTAAAGAAAACCCTAAGTTCAAAATCGAGTAAGAATGGTGAGTTTGAGGTCCATACCTTGCTGGGAAGAGAGAATTGATGGCAGAATTGAAATCAGCTTCGAAAAAGAGTGAGGTTTGAGCAAAATCTCTTAAAAAGCTTAAGAATTGAAAGATGTGTTCTTTCTCCTAAATCTCTAAGTCTTTTGGAGAAGAAAGAGTTTTGATCCAAAAAGTTTGTTTCTTTTCTTTAAAAAGCGTTTTTGAAGCAAAAACGGAAAATTTCTGGAAATTTTTAAGTTTACGGGAACTTACCTTTTCTTGTTTGCACATTAGGAAAGTTTAAAACTTACGGAGGATCTTTTCGGGTTTTACCGGGAACATTTCGGGAAACACCGGGAATCACAGAAAAACGTCACAAATCTGCGACATCACCTCAACGACCAACGGCCGCGGTCAAGAGACGCGCGACCGCGGTGGATGAGGGCTCGGCCGCGGTCACATTCACGGTGCCGCGGTCGATGCACCTTTGGCCGCGGTTCCGTCTGTTGCGACCGCGGGTCTTCCTCCTGCGGCCTATTGTCCAATCTTCTCGTCTTTGCCGGGCCGAGCAGCTAAAGACCTACCTTTTTCTCTTTGGTTTTTCTAATTTTCTGATTTTTTGTGTTATTTTTTTATAAAATACCTAAAACTTAAAAAGAAAAAGAAAGCATAAATTCTAAAATGGAAAAGAAAACTAAAAGAAAGAGTACCTAAATGGGTTGCCTCCCATTAAGCGCTTTTGTTTTAAGTCGTTTAGCTCGACGTAAGCATGAGGAATCAGGCTGATTTGAATGGCACTCCACTTGATGTGCCTTTATCACTTCCGGTTGGTGGAGGTTTTACTTCTTCCCCTTGAAGAGAAGTCTTCTGACCTTTAATCTTCTTTCGGACCTTAATGTTGTTCAGAACCCTTTTTGTGTTTTCGATCAGCTCCTGGATTTGGTCTTCACTAGTTTCTGATGCATCTGGTGGAATGATGATTTTGATCTTTGCAAAAGCTTTTGGCTTCTCTTTTTCTTTCTCTTTTGGCCTGTTTCCTTTGCTTTGAAATTCATCTAAGATAGTAGGATAGTACCTTTTTCTGTCCACATTAAGGAAAACAGCATGCCGGTTTGCGTGATCGATTATTGCTCCTACCGTAGCTAGGAATGGCCTCCCGAAAATGAGTGGCCTCTCCTTGTCTTTATCCATCTCCAGGACTTGGAAATCTGCTGGAACAATCTTATCTCCCACTAGAACTTGTAGGCCATGAATTACCCCTTCAGTATCTTTTTGAGATGAATCTCCAAAGATAACCTTAACCGTCGATGTCCTTAAGGTTTTTATGCCCAATTTTTCGGCAAATGTCTTAGACATGATGTTGACATTGGCTCCGGAATCGCACAAGCAGTCTGTAAACTTGATTCCTGAAATGAAACACTGGAAAACAAAACGTCCCGGATCATCGGCTTTGGTAAGCCTTTGAAACGGTGATCGTTCGGGTACCTTAAACGATGGCTGCTTGGGATCGATATCCTTGTACAGTGGTACAAAGATCGAGATTTCTTCTTCCTTTCCATCGGTTCCGGACTCTTCTTCGGGAAATGTGGCTATGGCGTTGCAAAACTTCTTAGGGTTATCTTCAACTCTTCCTGGAAGAACTCCACTTTGCCTCTTCAGAGTCGGCTGTTTGGGCAACCTGCACATCTAACTTTTTTACGTGCGAAGATAAAGATTCAAACTTACCATTCAGATCATTGTACATGCAGTCCACTTTCACGTTCACGTCTTTAGATGCTTTTTCGTTCGTCATAACAAGTTGTTGGATTGACTGTTCAAGTCTACCGATTTGTGAAGCTAGCTGGTTCGTCGTGACTCCCTGCTGTTGTACGAATTGATTGTTAAAATTCGTACCTTGGTAGTTATATGGCTGTCGCGGTTGGTATGGTACTATTCCTCCAAAGTTTCCGCCTTGAAACTTGTTTTGGAATGATTTTTGCTGAGGTGGATAGTACTGATCTTGAGGATTCTCCACATTTGGATTGCGGTAAGAGAGATTGTTGTAATTTGCATTCCAGAAGTTGTTGTTGAAGTTGTTGTTGGAGCGATTTTGGTATGGCACTAGTGCTCCTACGTAGTTCACATCTTCTTCTTGAACTGCTTGATTAATGTGATCGATATCACTAGGTCCTTCATCTTCTGCGCCATTGTTGGTTTCACAAGCATGGATCGGGCGATTGTTGCTCCTCAGAAGCTGGCTCACCATGTTCTTCAACTCGGTTATCTCCTTGTTGTCTGTTCCGGCTTGCTTCATCGATCGATCATATTCAGGACAATCATTGCTATTAGCTTGAGCCAAATTCTCGATGAGGGCTCTTCCTTGAGTTATCGTCTTTTGCCCAAAATCTCTATTGCTAGCTGTATCAAGTGAAAGTTTGTATTTTGGTTGCAAACCTCGATAAAATGTGCTCAGCAAGCTTGATCCATGAAATCCATGATGAGGGCAATCACGTTCATACTCCTTAAAACGTTCCCAAGTTTCATAGAAAGATTCAGTTGGCCCTTGTTGAAAGGTTGAGATCTTCGTTCTCAAATTGTTCGACCTTGACTTAGTGTAGAAGTGGTTCAAGAAAGCAGTTCTACATTCTTCCCAATTAGTAATCGATCCTGCAGGCAAAGACTTCAACCAACAGTGAGATTTATCTGCTAATGAAAAAGGGAACAACTTACACTTTAGATAGTCAGGTGGAATTTGGTTTGTTCTCATCATGCTGCAAATTTCTTCAAAAAGCTCGATATGGTCCATTGGGTGCTCAGAAGGAACTCCATGAAATTGGTTTTGCTTCACCAATGAGATGATTTGAGGCTTGACTTCAAACTCATTCCGGTTTGGAAATGGTACTTGAATCGCAGATCGATTCTGAAAATTTTGAGTAGGTGCATCAAAATCAGCTATGCGATGGTTCCTGGCTTGTCTTCGGTGTTGATTTGCTGGCAGAATGGGGCGGTGAATGCGTTCACTCGGCTGCATTGCTGGGTGGTCACCATCGACTACATTGATGGGTGGATCAAGGTCTTCACGTCCTTCTCTCTCTCGGTTCTGGTGGTTTCTTGGAAGAACCTCATCCTCCTCTCCATCTTGTCGAGCATGATCACCTTCTATGTGATCATTCTCTTTGTTTTCTCCATGTTCGGACCCGTCTTGGTCCATATTTAAATTTCGATTAATAGGATCTCCAGGCTGGTCGTCGTTGGCCATTCCTTGCGTTCGTCTAAGTCATCGAAGTTCTCTTTCGTGTCTGTCTATCTCGTCTAGAATTGGAATGTCTCCTGCAGGTCTACGCCTGGTATTCATGCAATTCAGAGAAAGGCAAAAGAAGGGAAAGATATTTCAGAAAAACTTTAAGAAAGAACTAGAGATCAGGTGTCTAGAACATAAGTTAAAACAAGAAAAATAGCAAAAGGCAGCGAAACAAATCCCCGGCAACGGCGCCAAAAACTTGATGCGGTGCTGAGTGTGTCAACTACGTGAGGGAACAAGTTTTACCCTTAACAAAACAAAAGAAAGCCGTAAGTGCACAGCTTATCTGTTGTAGTATTTAGGGATCGAATCCACAGAGATTTGTGTGCCTGGTATTCTTCTACGGTTTTAACTTTATGTCTAGACTAAATTGGTTTGAAAGGTTGGTTGTTTTTCTTTGAATTAAACTAAAGGAAAATAAAGCAAATAAATCTATCCTAAAAGGCAAGTAAAGAAATCGAATGAAAGGCAGTAGAACAAGTAAAATATCGAACTAAACAAAGATAAGGCAAGTAAAATATCGCATGAAAGGTAAATAAAGCAAGTAAATAACGAACTAAGGAAATTAAAATGCAGGTCTAAAAGAGCAAGTAAAAATCGATGGAAATTGTAAACTATGGCTAAAAACGCTAAGCTTTTGGGAACTCTAAGGGATCATAATCGTTTTTAACATTAAGGTAGATAGATTGGGATTGACGGATAACAATATATGGGTTCTAGAGCTAGAGTACGGCGGTATGACTACGTCACTGTCGTGATCATAACCAACTGTTTCTCGCAACCCTGACCAGTAGGTTTCCACTCTGGCCCTGGAAGGGAGAGAACGCAAGAGCTGCATAAGACTCGTCAATACTCACGATCTCGCCGCAGGTAGGTTTCCACTCCTACGGAAAAATCGCCTGTTTCATTCTAGGGCTGATACTTAATGAAAACTTTCGCAACACTAACTATCTAGATCAGATACTATGTGATCAATCAAGCATACATGCAATAAGAACAAGAATAAACAGAGAACAGGTCGAAATCCCAGATCTATAAACCTAGATGTCTTAATCGATTATGCGAGCCCCTTTCGGGAACCCTAAGCCCAACTCGGGATCTACTCAGACATGGCTGAGTTCGACATCATCATAGGTTTTAATAAAAGTAATGAAAAACAGTAGAGAAAAGGGATAAAGAAAGCTTCTCTATTGAAGAACTCGGACTTGAACAATCTTCTACAAAAATCTCATAAAAATGGCTAAAGGAAAAGGGTTTCTGTAAAGTATCAAAAGCTCTCCTAAAAATGACCTAAATGACATGTATTTATAGTCTCCAATACTCCATGGTCTCTAGGGTTCCGGAATTGAGGCTGGGAATGACTTTGGGCTTCAGATAAGTGGGCTTTAAGTCGGAGCTTGAATGCCGCGGTCGGGAGTGCTGTGACCGCGACAATTGGCTTGTTTCCCGCGGTCGGGAAGCTTCTGACCGCGGCAAATAGCTTGTTGGCCGCGGTCGCGTGAGCTGCTGGCCGACTCCGCGTGGCTTCGGGGCTAATGGAATATCTTGAGATCCAACCGTTGGAATGTCTCCAAACCAAGTGCATTTGAAAGCTGGTTGATTCTTCTATAAGTTGTCCAATTTTGAGGGTGATCAGACGGTGAGAAGGTCTTCGTCTCTCCATGAGAGTTCTGATGGTCTGCATTTATCCAAAAGAGTCTTTTTGTTCCATTTTATGCCTCTTTATCCCAAATTACCTGAAAAGTCTTTTACAATCCGGAAACATAGAAATCCTTTGAAAACCTTTGAAAATGGAGTAAAAACACCTGTAAAAGATATTAAAATGATCCATAAAAATGGTCAAAATCCGGTGTTATCACCCAGCCATCAAAGTTACACGTATTGTGTACCCTATTTGGTTGTTGCAATCCAAGATGACTCATTATGTGACGGAGACACTTTATAACTTCCGAAATTTCTTCTTTCTTCTCAGGAAGTGAAGAATTATCAAAGGTTATTTGATTTCAGATGCTGTTTCCTAAATTTTTAATGAAAACGTGAGCATCTTCTACAGATCTAGTTGTGAAATCCCCATTACTTGCTATATTAAAAGAGTGTCGCAATTCTGGAGTTATATCGCGATAGAAGATACCTAGCAGGTATTCCTCGGCATATCCATGGTGTGGACAATCTCTTTGGTATTCCCTAAACCTTTCCCAAGTATCTAAAAGATCTTCATCTTCTTTTTGTTTAAAAGTTCTTATCTTCTTTCTTAAGAGATTTGAACGATTTCTAGTGTAAAAACGCTTTAGGAAAGCAGTTCTACACGCTGCCCACGTTTTTAGTGAAGCAGGTAGCAAAGATTTTAGCCATTTGCTAGCGTTATCTCTAAGAGAGAATGGGAAAAGACTACACTTATGGTAATCCCCATTTGCTGTAATGGTTGCACATAATTCTTCGAACGTCTCGATATGGTCTATCGGGTTTTCGGATGAATAACCAGAGAATTGATTTTGTTGAACTAAATGGATATGGGGTACCTTAATTTCGGTTTTGCCATCCTCAGGTAAGGCTGGTTGAATAGCTCTTCGATCTCCCATTAACTTTTCGAGTGAATCGAAACTTCCAATCAGTTCATCATCATCTTTGTGTTTGACTGATCCGATTAGCTCATTGTCATCATAAATCGGTTCTTCAAACTCGCCATCAGTCAGGTCATCATCGCTTGGATCACCATCCACACGATTTGGTGGATCACGAAGAGTCCCCGGTCTCTCATTGCAGGGAAACCTGAAAAATTAAAAAGAAAAAATAAAAGTAAACAAGTGTTCTAATGGATTTAAGCTGGGATTCGCAACGAAACAAATCAAAGTCCCCGGCAACGGCGCCAAAAACTTGATTGCGAGCAAAAGCGGGGTTGGTTTTTTCGTTTTACTAAGATTCAGGTTTTAAATTTATAACCCCTAAATGTCTGCAAGTGCACAGATGTGCGCTGTAGTACTTATGGTATCGATCCACAAAGACTTAGTTGTTTCAGTACGAATTCACTGCAACGCTTAAATCAGATTAGAACTAAAAAATTTGGTTTTGGTTTTGGGTTTTTGGTTGTCACTAAATCTAAACTAGAAAGCAAGTAAAAACTAAAGAGCAATTGAAAACGAAAGCAAATAAAAGCAAGTAGTAAGCGATTAAACAAGAGGCGAATTGAAGCAAGTAAAAGCGAATGAAAAGCAAACAGAATTGAAGGTTGTAAACAAAGAAAGACAAACGTTGGGGCTCAAGGGGTTTCGCAGGGGTTCATGGACTAAGCTATGTCGATTTTAAACAAGTGATAAAGGTAATCAACTACGTATGTTCTAGAACTCGAGGCGCGGAAGTATGAATAGCCTACTTTCGCAGCACTAAACAACTATCTCTCGCAACCCTAATCAGTAGGTTTCCACTCTGACTCTGGAAGGGAGAAGATGCAATAGCAGAACAAGACTCATCAATATTCACAACTCAACTACAGGTAGGTTTCCACTCCTATAGAAGAATTGCTCGTTTCACCCTAGTTCAGACAATTAATGAAAGCTTTCGCAACATATCATATCAGATCGGTTTCTAAGTGGCCAGCAAAGAATCACGCCGTAAGATTAAAGGCAAACGAAGAACATCTAGAAGACTATAAATCCTAAATCTATCGATTCATAAGCAAAGACACATGAAATTCCCTTTGAAAAATCCCTTTAAACCCAACTGGGTAACTACTCAAACATATTGTAACAAAGCATCATAAACGAAATTGAAAGTGCAGGAAACTAAAGAATAGAAGGAAGAAGAACGAAGAACGGAAGTGACGATGGAGGCGCGATGTCTTCCTCCAGCGGCGGCTCCTCCTCCAAAACCGGCGGCCTCCCTCTCTAGGGTTTGAGTCTCCCACGAAAATTTAAGTACAGAAAAGAACACACCCTTTAGAATGACCTAAAGGGGGTATTTATAGCTTCTGGAGTGGTCCTGAACACTTAGGGCTTCAAAAATAACGAGAGGAATTGATATGGACTTTAATTAAGTCGTCGAGAAAGTGATCGACCAAGTTCCGCGGTCGCGGTGGCTCTACCCATGGGAAAATGGGTGTTTGCCGCGGTCCCGGCTCTTGGTCTCTTCTGGAACTGCATTTTCTGTCATTCTTGCATCGGGAGTATCTGAAGATCTAACCGTTGGATTGTCTCCAAACCAAGTGAATTAGAAAGCTGGTTGGATCCTCTATGTTGTCTCAAATTTTGGGGGTGATCAGACGGTGAGAAGGTCTTCATCGCTTGTCATACTTCTGACGGTCTGCATTTATCCAAAATTGCTCATTTGTTCCAAATTGCATATCTTTTGCCCAAATTTCCTGTAAAGTCTTATGAAATTCTAAAACATTGAAAACAATTTAAAATCATTGAAAACAGAGTTAAAACACCTGCATAAGATACAATTATAATCCATAAAAGTGGTCAAAATACGGTGTTATCATCTTCTAACTCAGGGATTGATTCCTTGCTCTCACAGAAGTAGTGGCCTATCAAGAAGTCCTTGCAAGCTCTGGCAAAGGTGATTCCTTCAGGCTAATTTCAAACCACATCATTGAATCCGTCGAGCTTTTCTTTGCTGATTTTGTTGGTGTAGTGGCTGCAGTCTTCAGGTCTTTGAAGGTGGATTGAATAGATTGCAGCATCAGGTGATGTTCTGGGAAAAGTCAGACGTCTGCCCTCCCAAAATAAGTTCGGATATCCTCCTTAGTCTCCTTGCTATACCTAAAGAAAACTTGCAAACAACCAAGATGCCATATATCATCGAAACCTGTGTAAAGAGGGATCGATTTCACAAACTTGTTGAATTCAATGAGCTTTTCTCTGGAGATCGGTGCTCCTAATTCCACCATTTTGTCTGGATTGCCTCCTTCTATGAACAGACGATAGTCTTCATCTTCGAGGTACTGCCCTTCATATTCATCCTCATATGCTAAAACTATGTTGCAAGGAAGTACCTCATTTTCTTCTTGAGATGTTTTGGAGCTGATAGCATACACCGTTTGCTCATGAAGAGGGGTTTTGACCGTCCCAGCAGATGTATCAAATGAACATTGACCTATAAGAATAGAAAGGGGCTGAAATGTATCTGACTGACCATTTGCCTCGGGTGGAGGCTGCACGACCGCGGGTGGGGGTGTTTTGCCGCGGGTAGGAGGCTCACGACCGCGGTTTGGACGGTTGTTGGCCGCGGTCGCGAGAGTTCCGACCACGGGAAAGAGACTCCGAGTTGTTTCCTCTGTTTCATCTTCTCCTTTGCAATCTAAACTGATTTCTGGATCTTCTAACTCTGTTTCCTCTTCTTTTATGTTAAGATCTTTGATGGGAAGCGTCGAACCATTCGTTTCACGTCCCTGCATAAGCTTTTCGACCTTCTCTTCGAATTCATCAAGAGCATAGACTACTTTGTCCACGGTTGAGTCAATTTCCTCTGCCTTGTCTTGAACCTTGTGTACTCCATCCCAAATCTCTTCCACGTAGGAGTAGGTTTGGTTGTTATGGTCGTTAATAGTTTCTTTGGCTACATCAAGCTTAACCTCTAAGGTGTGGATGTTTCCACTAGCCTTGCGAATGCTAACTTCGTTCTCTCCAACTCGTCCTTCAACTGCTTCCATTCTCTCCTTGATGGTTTCAGCATATTTGTTTGCTTGAGTCTCTATGGTTTTGAATTGAGCAGAAAGATCTTCAAGCTTTTTGTTAAAGTGAGTTGACATGTTGTCAATTTTCTCGCGAAGGGCGGCTCTTGATGTTGCTTGAGCGGCGATTAAGTGCATGACCACCATCTCTAGTTGACTCAATCGGTGAATGAGTTGGACGTTTTCATCTTGGTGAGGCAGACGACGAGCAGGATGTCTAGGGTTAGCCATTGGAGGTACGTAGGGCTCGTTCTGGAACGTTCTGTTGTCTTCGGTTTGAATTTCTTCGTAGAGATCGCGTAAGTACTGCTTCTTTCTGCGTCTGGTGGCTTGAGGAGTGTTATAGAAACCTTCCTCATAGTGTGTATTTCGATTTATAGGATCCATATCTTCTGAAAATGGAAACAAAATAACCGAAAAATGGAAATATGCAGAAAAAGGAGTTCTAGAGTCGATTTACCAACCTTTCTTGGGGTTTTGCGGAAAAGAAAACGCGTGCCTTCCTTGGCAACGGCGCCAAAAACTTGATGTGCTGTCGTGTGGTGAGGGTTGTCAAGTTTTACCCTAAATGAAATCAATAGCCGCAGGTGCACAGCTGATCGATTGTAGTACTTAGGAATCGAATCCACATGGAAGGAGGATCTCTCCTGCAAAAGCATTCGAAAGAAATATAAAGTAAGGAAGTCTAGAACCAAACGGTTTTGTGGGGGTTTTGGTGGTGTATTTAAAATGTAAAAACGAATCTTAAAGAGAAAATACGGGAATTAAAATGACCTAATAACTAAACTTAGCGAAAACGAGTAAAAATGAGAAAAACGGCTAAACCTAATTGCTTTAATAAAAATAGATTGAAAGGGAATGAAAATACTGAACTAAAGCTTGAAATAAAACGGTGTGAATCTATAAGAAAAGAGGCGCTGGGGTTCAGGGAAGTTTTCTCAGGGGTACGAACGATTCAAAACATTGCTAGAGAGTAAATTTGATAAGATCTTAGCTTAAACTTTTCGAACTGGAGTCACGGACGTATGAATACGCCACTGTCGTGATCATAGACAACTATCTCTCTCAACCCTGACCAGTAAGTTTCCACTCTAGCCCTGGAAAAGAAGAGATGCATTATGTTTAAGACTCGTCAGCATTCACAAATCGCCCATAGGTAGGTTTCCACTCCCATGTTTGTTTTGCTCTCCCAAACTAGATCTGACACCGGATGAACACTTTCGTGTCACCAAGCATCTGGATCAGATTGTAGTTCATGACGCTACTCTCATGCAGTAAAAACGAATTCAGAAGAAAAAGTTGTAAGATTCGACTCAAAAGCTCATGGAAATCCTCACCGAACATATAAATCCCCATCGAAAATCCCTTAGTCCCAACAATAAAACTACTCAGACATGATGAACGAAATCAAAAACATAGTATTAAAAAGTAGAATAGAAACCGAAATTGAAAAAGAAAGAACAAGTGTTCAAGAGACAAATCTCTCTTTCCCTAAAACCTAAAACTTAAAAAGTATTCTAAAACAATAAGAACATATAAGGGCCTCTGAATTAGGGTTCGTAAAACATGTATTTATAGTGCTCAAGACATCTCTAGGGTCTAGGGTTCCGGAATCAAGGCTGGGAAAATGATATGGGCTTCGAAAATGGGCCTTCGGAGTCGGAGTTAGCTGGCCGCGGTCGGGATGAGTGTGACCGCGGGAAATGGGTGGCTGGCCGCGGTCGCGGTGCTTCTGACCGTGGGAAATGCTCTGTTGGCCGTGGGTGGAAACGCTTGCCGGCTGGTCTACGGGACATCTTGCTTTTCACGTATCTTTTGATTGAACCGTTGGATTGCCAAGCTGTAAAGTGTGCTGGAAAGCTGATACTTCCATCTTTAAGATCTCCAAATTTGAGCTGGATCGGACGGTGAGAAGGCCTTCAATCAAGGGTGAACGTCTGACGGTTTGAGTCTGAGCTGAAATCTGGTTTTCTATCCATTTTGTTAAGCTTTTCCCTAAGTTACCTGAAAAGAGTCTTGGAACTACAAATACTAGAAAAACGTAATAAAAGTACTTGAAAGCAATTAAAAACATAGAAAAAGTATTTCAAAACGATCTATAAAAGTGGTCAAAATACGGTGTTATATGCTTTCTTGGGCATAAACTCCATATATCCCGTGATCATCAATGATAGCTTATTAGAGCATGAAGAGAGTGCATTGCTTAGTGAGATAAGAAAGTTCAGGAGAGCCATAGGATATTCTTTGGCTGATATTAGAGGGATCTCTCCTGACATATGCACCCACAGGATACACCTAGAGGACCAAGCTATGTCCTCTATTGAGCATCAACGACGTCTTAACCCGAACCTCAAGGAGGTGGTTAAAAAGGAGTTACTCAAGCTCTTTGAGGCAGGGATAATCTACCCAATCTCTGACTCATGGTGGATATCTCCTGTTCACGTTGTGCCCAAGAAAGGTGGGATAACGGTGGTTAAAAACGAAAAGGATGAGCTTATAGCCCAAAGAACCATAGCCGGTCATCGCATGTGCATAGACTATAGAAAACTGAATTATGCTTCTAAAAAAGATCATCTTCCTTTGCCATTCATTGATCAAATGCTTGAAAGGCTAGCTAACCATCCTTATTTTTGTTTTCTTGATGGGTACTCGGGTTTCTTTCAAATCCCCATAGATCCCCGAGATCAAGAGAAAACAACATTTACATGCCCTTATGGCACTTATGCTTATAGGAGAATGTCTTTCGGTCTTTGTAATGCACCGGCCACTTTTCCAAGATGTATGATGCATATTTTCTCTGATCTAATTGAAGAGAAAGTGGAGGTGTTTATGGACGATTTTTCCGTCTATGGCTCCTCTTTCTCCGATTGTCTTGCTAATCTATCTCAGGTTTTAAAGCGATGTGAGGAGCACAGGCTCGTCTTGAACTGGGAGAAATGCCATTTCATGGTTCAAGAAGGGATTGTCTTGGGTCACAAGGTATCAGAGAAAGGCATAGAGGTGGACAAAGCCAAGATCGAGGTTATGGTGAACCTGCAAGCTCCTAACTCGGTGAAAGGAATAAGAAGCTTCCTCGGTCACGCAGGGTTCTACAGAAGATTTATCAAAGATTTCTCTAAAATAGCTCGACCCTTGACGAGGCTATTGTGTAAAGAGGTGGAGTTTATCTTTGATGATGAATGTGAGGAAGCGTTCAAGAGAATCAAGGAAGCATTGATCAGTGCACCGATTGTCCAAGCCCCTGATTAGTCATTGCCCTTCGAAGTGATGACGGATGCATCTGATTATGCCGTGGGGGCTGCCTTGGGGCAAAAGAAAGATAAGAAGCTCCATGTGATCTATTACGCAAGCCGCACCTTAGATTCAGCTCAAGAGAAGTATGTCACCACCAAGAAAGAAATGCTAGCCATTGTGTTTGCATTTGATAAATTCAGGAGCTATCTCGTGGGATCAAAGGTCACGGTCTATACAGATCACGCGGATTTGAGGTATCTGATGACCAAGAAAGATGCTAAGCCGAGGCTTCTCAGATGGGTTGTGTTACTTCAAGAGTTTGATATGGAGGTGCTTGATAAAAAGGGTATTGAGAATGGAGCTGCCGACCATCTCTCAAGGCTGAGAATCGAAGAACAAGTCCCCATAGATGATGCTTTGCCCGAGGAACACCTTATGATAGTCAGGTCTTATTTAGAAGTGGAGGAAGCCAACACGATCAAGGAAAGAAGCCTCCCATGGTTTGCAGATCTTGTGAACTACTTGTCATGCGGTTTAGAGCCACCAGAGCTAGATTCTTATCAGAGGAAGAAGTTCTTTAGAGATGTGATGAGATATCATTGGGATGAGCCGTATCTATACGTGCTTAACAAGGACCATCTCTATAGACGGTGCTTGGCTGAGGAAGAAATCTATCCAGTGCTACAAGAATGCCACGGTTCAGCGTACGGCGGTCACTTAGGTGCATTCAAGACGGTCGCCAAGGTTTTTCAAAGCGGTTTTTGGTGGCCGACTATGTTTAGAGACGCTCAGGAGGTGGTTTCAAGGTGTGAAGCTTGTCAAAGGCACGGTAACATATCTAAGAGGAATGAAATGCCTCAGAATCCGATTCTTCAAGTAGAGGTCTTCGATTGTTGGGGCATTGACTTCATGGGTCCCTTTGTAAGCTCATACGGGAATCAATATATACTTGTTGATGTGGATTATGTGAGAAAGTGGGTTGAAGCGGTTGCATCTCCGACCAATGATTCGAAAGTCGTGGTAAAGCTCTTTAAGAGCATCATTTTCCCAAGGTTCAGAGTCCCAAGGGTAGTTATCAGTGATGGGGGAAGCCATTTCATCAATAAGACTCTTGAGAGTCCTTTCAAGAAGCACAGAGTAAAGCACAAGGTGGCTAGCCCTTATCATCCTCAAACAAGCGGTCAAGTAGAGGTCTCAAACCGCCATATCAAAGCCATTTTGGAGAGAACCGTGAGCTCATCTAGGAAAGATTGGAGCAAGACACTAGATGATGCTTTGTGGGCTTACAGGACCGCGTACAAAACCCCCATTGGAACCTCGCCATTTAACTTGCTCTATGGGGAAAGCTGCCATTTACCGGTTGAGTTGGAGTACAAAGCCTTGTGGGCAGGGAAGCTTTTGAACTTTGATATTAAGACAGCTCTAGAAAAAAGAATTTTACAGCCTCACGAGCTCGAGGAGATTCGCTTAGACGCTTTTGAGAGCTCTAAAATCTTCAAAGAAAAGACCAAGGCGCTCCATGACAAGAAGATACACAAGAGAGAGTTCAAAGAAGGGGACCGAGTTCTGTTGTTCAACTCGAGACTTAAGCTGTTCCCTGGAAAGCTAAGGTCTAGGTGGTCCGGTCCGTTTACAGTTCTTGAAGTAAGACCTTATGGAGCCGTTATTTTAAAAGGAAAAGATGGACAAGGCTTTGTGGTAAACGGTCAGAGGGTAAAACATTACTTGGCATCAGAAACAAGAGAAGGAGCTACCTCAGTTCCTCTTCTTGAACCCGAAACTGCCTGAAAAGGTAAGTAAAGTCAAACTTAGAGACGTTAAACAAAGTGCTCTTGGGAGACACCCCAAGCTTATCCTTGTAAATATTTCATTTTTTTTTCATCATCTTCTTCTTTTTACTTGAAGCTTTTTGAAGGGTTTGTTAAGTGTTTCAGGTGTTGTACAGTGAATCATGTGGAAAGAAAAACAAAAAGGCTTGAAGATACACGGCCTGATGATTTAAGAACAGGAGTACTCACAGCCTCGGTATCGACCCTCGGTATATTCATGCCTTGGTCACCTTTTACCGAGTGAAAGCCTGAAAACCTCGGCTAAACTCCTCGCCTTATTTACATCAAGGTCGTGTAGTGAAAGTGAGATCGTGAAACAAATAAGTGTGGGGGAGGTCCACGGTGTAAACACCCCGTTTACGTCAAGGCCGAGTCACCAAAACCCCCAAGCACCAAGTGTTCTTCGTTAAAACAAGCGCCCTTGGGATGATGCCCTCAGGGTGGAGCATGCCGAGGTACCCGTTTACACGAAAGAACAAAAACGAGAACACTTGGAACACTTAGGTCGAAGAAGAAGGTTTGTGCGGTTCATGGAAAAGACTTGAGTGCCACAAAAATTTACGTGTTAGCATGAACTCAAAACCCTCGGCCTGGTACCCTCGGGGTGGAACATGTCGAGGCAGCTTGTGTTAACACAAGGAAAATCAGTTCAGACCATACGGCCCTCGTCTTACCCATACCGCGGTCGTTTGGAAGTTTTGCGCGGCATTTTGAATTCAAACGCTCGGTCAAGGCGAATTTTGGCGCGGTCAACGGCTGGAGCTTGAACAGAAGGGGGGACCAGTCCCAAAACAGTCCAAAAGCCAGATGGAAAGCGCGCTCCAGCCCATACCTGCCTCCATACCGAGCCAAAACGCAGAGTTTGCCTTCTTCATCCTTTTCTCTGCATTTCACGCACACAACTCTCTCATTTCTCATTAGTTTCGCACGATTCCAAGTGTTCTAGACTCGTTAAGGTGTTGTCTATTCTGCATAAGCATTTCATTGAGCTTGAATCTGGAATTCCCAAAGGTATTTGCATTCTAAAGAACTCATCTTTTTCCATTATTGTTTGCGAGCTTTATTTTTTGTAAAATGTGGAATCAATTCTTTTAGACCGTTACAGCCTTTGGGAACAATTTTATAAATTCCATCAGGATAGACAACACATGAAAAACTGGTTCTTGCACTAAAAATCATTTGTTCTTGAGTTTTTAAAATTCATGAGAAATTGCACTTGGAATCGGCTTTAATGGTGAACTGAGTTTTTGAGCTAAACTGTCTATATATCTTTTGTACTTAGTGGTTGTATTGGCTTGTTTGAGAGTCACTTTGAGTTTGGAAAACCATTAAACCAGTCTTGTTTGAAATAAACCTCTGTTCTTGCTATTCTTGTGGCATTTGTGCTTAGCGATACACTCGGTTCTCATGTCTTCTTCGAGAGTCTCCTTCGCAGATGACCGATAAACACATGACTCCGATCCTCGAAACAAGCAAGAACGATGTTCAGAAGAGGGCCACCAAAGGGAAAGCTGTCGCCTTGGCACGAAATGGGGGAACAAGCAAGAAAACCTCCGCAAGACCCGAAGGCGAACCGGCTGCGAAGCGAGCAAAGAATGATGCGCTTGCGCTTGCACCAGTGCCTGAGCCAAGGAGAAATGAGAACCAAGTGGTTTCTGACTCTGATGAGGAAGAGGCTAGAGCTCTGGTTCCAAGAGGAGATACAAAAGAGCGAGAAGCAAACTGTGGCAAGGGAACAAAGAAAGAACCGAAAGCCGAGCCTGAAGGAGAGCACTTCCCAACCACTAAAGAGTACTTGGACAATTTTAACTCTGTGAGAGTGGCTCAAGGTCGGTTCCCTGACATGGAGTTGTTGAGGAAGCTTGAGACACTCGATGATGTTATCCTCATCTTTCAAAACATGGGTTTGGCCTCGTTCTTTGAGCTGAGCGATGTTGCTTATGAAGGGATTACACAACAGTTCCTTGCCACTTTGGAGGTAATCATATACCCCAAAAGAAATCCCAAGCGCTTACATGGGAAAGGATTCGGTCACATAGAGTTCGAGATGGATGGGGTGAACTACAAGGTCAGTTTCAAGGAGCTAGATGAGATATTTGGCTTTGTGAGGAACGAGAGCTCCTTAGATAAATTTGTGTACTCGAAAGAAGAGTTAGCTGCTATGTGGGAAACCATTGCTTTTGGACCGTATTTGGGAGGCAAAAGCAAGACGAGCTGCATCAGGAACCCCACGATCAGATACGCTAACCGAGTCTTAGCCTCCATGTTCTTCTCGACCTATAACCATGGAGTTATTCACTTGGCCCAGCTTGAAATGTTGGGACTTGGCTTGAAGCCACTTATCACTCAGATGAAGAACAAGAAGGAGTTCCAAGGGCCAATACATGTACCTTCTTTAGACGCATTCTTCGCGATTCAGATGCTCACTTACCATCACAATGTGTGGTGTGATCGGAAGAAGAAGGGCCCGAGGAGGCTTCAGAATGGTTGGGTGGTGACTAAGATCTTGAGAGCCAAAGGGTTTGTATTCCATGAATCCACGTCAAAGCCTGGTCTCATTGATGAACAATACATAAGCAAGAGCGGTTTCTTCGGAGGCAAGGCAGGGAACAAGTGGGTTTACAACATCACACTGATGAACAGAGACGGCACACAAGTTCTCTTGCCTAACCGAGCTCTCACCATGTTAAATGAGCAATGTAATGTCTCTTTCTACGTGCTCAAGGATCAGTTGTATAACCCTCTTTTCGATCCACCGATGCGCAAGTGCACCAAGGAGGAACATGCCGCATCTAGTAGGCCTCTGAACGAACATGGAACGGCCGGGTGTGAGAATGAGGAACCAAGAACTTCTGAGAGAAGAATAGGGGCCGGCTGATACCATTTTGATCCATACGTGTGGGAAGAACCTGAATACCACACTAAGAAGCTGTACTCGAGGGTTAACACCCTCCAAACGTGGTGTAAGTGGCAAGACAAGACCATTCATGCGTTGGTGGACTGTGTAAGGCAGCTGAAGAAGAAGGTCAAGCAACTCACCGCACCATCTTCACCTGATAAGAACTCGACGACCTCAACAGCACCGGTTACACAAGAGGAGGTTGGAGAAAGCTCGAATGCGAGGAACCCTGAGTTTCCACCAGGCAAAGAGGACTGGATCGATCCTGCCACGGCATTCCTGCCTGAACCCTCAGAGAGCAGCCCACCACGACAGTCCACACCCTCCTGCTCAACCCCAAATCCCTCGTACTACTTGGGATCAGACCTCAGCGACTGAGGTATCGACTTCAAACCCTTGTAAATATGAATCTTGTATATATCATCTTGCATTTGTCTAGCTTTTCTTTTTACTTCTCTCACACGCTTTTATAACACAGGGGTCTGTCTTGTTTAAGTGGGGAGGGAGGAGCTTTGTGTTTTCTGATCTTGTTTTCTTTGCTCTTATTTGACTTTTTGCATTTTCGAGTCTCATGTAGCTTAGTGCATATGAAAAACCTGAAAAAATTTAACAAAAAAATGCTCATTCTAGTTGCATTTTGCATTTTAAGATCGAGTCTAGTTGCATCATGTAGGATTGCATCAATGCAAGGAGTAATGATAGGTTTTTTCCTAGAGAGTAAATCGCTTGAGAACTTGAACTAAATATGCTTGTGAACCTCATTCTGTGCTTGCAAATTCTGAAACGATTTGAATCTGAGAAACAAGTTTGAATTGAACTCAACTCCGATTAAGTGAGAACCTTGAACTTGACATCTAATTATCATGTTTGTGCATATCATCGTGAATTCATGGGCACCTCATACATATTTGAGCTTTCTTATTCTTTTTTATCACTCTTGCTAGCTCAAATAGCTGATCTCTCATCTTGAGATAGTTCCCTGCCTTTAGCCAAACCTTTCTTTGAAGCCTAAACACCCTTCTTGTGTGCATGATTTGTGAGGCCTTGTTTGTAGTAGACTTGGTAAAAAGTGTTGGGTTTAGAGCGACAAAGATAGTGCTGTATGTAGACACTGGTCCAACATCAAGGGCTAGTCTAGGTTTAGGTGAAGGTGAGAGCTTCGATTTTGAGTGTGCGAGCTGCAAAGAAAAAAAAAATCTGAGTGATGAAAGTGGAAAGAACCGGATTGGTTAGGGGAATGAATGCTAAAATGAAAGAAAGAGGCCTGGTTAAAGAAGAGCTTGTGTGTTAAAGAAAATAAACTCACTAAGTAGTTGTTAAAGAAAGCATTCCCCTAAGAGATGAAATGAAGAGAGTAACAAGAGCTGATTGAGTGTCAAAGGTAGAGAAAGAGTCTTGAGAGGTTTAATGGCGAGAGTGAAAAGCATTTTTTGGGTGTGGGGTAGATGCAGTTCTATCTTTGTATGCATCCGTTGCTTTTTACCCTTAGCATTTTACTAAAGTCTACTAATTTTTGAGTGATCCTCTTGCATGGAGTACCAGTTACTTGATTGAGATCATTTTAATGTCAAAACCCAGTCCCAAGCTAAATGAATTCACCTGATTTGCATGAATATGATCCACCTGGTTACAAGCTTAACGAATGTGAAAGAGTTGAGAGAGAAGAGAACTTGTGGAGATTCCTTGCTTGAATTGATATATATCTGAGTATGGCTTTGCATTGCATATTTGAGCATGAACTTGAGTTCTCATTGTGATCACTTCTCTCTAAAAGGAAATATGAACTCCCATTGCATTTTCTCTCATTCTTTCTTTTTGCTTGAGGACAAGCAAAGGACAAGTGTGGGGGAGTTGATATGTCTATATTTTGCATCATTTAAGCTGCATTTTAAAGTCCATATCATGTGTTTTCTCATGTATATCGAGTCTTTAGACATCAAAATAGGCCTTAGGATTTGCATTAGGTCCCATCAAGTTTTGCATGTTTTGAAGTCTTTATCAGGTGCTTTGGAGGCTATTTGGAGCTCAAGAGGAGGATCAGGAGTGAAAACGGTGAAGACAAGGGTCAAAAATGGTGAAAACCGCTTGGAGGAATTTCTCGGCGAAAACTCGTACCGGCTGGACTAAAACATCGGCCAAAATCGTTATCGGGTGGTCATTAACGGCTAAAAATCAGTATCGGGTGAAAATTCCATCCGGTAAGTTTTTATGCCGAGGCGAGAAGTTTTTACCGGATAAAAAGCTTACCGCAGTATACGATTCTCGGACATTTTCCTTACCGCGGGAAGCTTTTATTGGCTAAATCCCATTTTCACCAATGCGCCTCAAAGATCACCAAAGCTGGGAAATTTCCAGTCCGAACCAGCTTACGGGTCTTCATCAAATTTGGATATAATCGAGTCAAAATCTCAGAACAGTTGGAATCACCTAATTCCGACCTGTGAGAAGAGAGATATTGCCTCCGGAAGACACGCCTGTCTCGCATGCATCTGAAAGCCGATCAGATGAGTTTTAAAGAGTGCGTATGACGAAGCCTTTCCGGTCCGAACCAGCCTACGGAGTCTTCATAAATGTTCAAGGTCTGTGAATGTTCTTTCCGGAACGCCTAAGAACGCTGAATTAGGAGTCGTGTGCTGAACGTTATTGTCTCCGGAAGACGAGTTGGTCGATATGAGCCCAAAGGAGTTGCGATACGCGCTAAGTGTTTCTACCGACCTCGGCATTGTTACCTCGACATTGCTCAGGCCGAGGCTCATCTCCTTAGAGCATTTTGGACTGGACCTCATACCAACGCCTCGGTATGTTGAGATCAAGGCATGCATGCAAGAGAAGTGAAACTGAAAACGACTAAGTGTTGAACATGCACCTCGGTACAAAGACCTCGGCGTTGCATGCCGGACTCTGTCTTCCTGAACCCCTCGACAACCAAGCTCCTCGGCATTACATGGCGAGGCCCCTTTTCACGAACCCAGAGCGAAGAACAAAGTAACTTAGAGGACACACATGAAGATGGATCGAAGACTAGGGTTTATGCATGTTCTTGACGTGTTCTTCATGAGATCTTCCTCTTGATCTTTGCTCACGTGCACCCCTCGGCATCATGACCTCGGCTTCACCCTCTCACACACCGTGGTGCTCGCCCAACGACCCAAGCAGATTGCTCAGTACCCGGTTTGTTATGGGCTGACCCGCGACACTTACCCTTCACTATAAATAGAATTTAGGACCAGAAACCTAATGATCTTTATCTCTTATCTTATTTTCCTGCCTGTTTTAGCTTAAAGAACTTGCCTCTTTTGTGAAACTTGATTAATCTAATCCGATATCTCGTTTTCACTTGAGAATCTTGTTCTTGTTTATTTCTTTTATTCTCCAGCATCAAACTACTTATCATGACTAGCTACACGTCTTGCAAAGGACTTAGTGAGCTCGTTATGATTAGTGAGTTTAGGGGTCTAGTCTTGCATGTTTCATTCTTTAACCGACGAGATCTCTAAGCTGTATCCAAGCACATCACTTGAGGTTCAGATCTGAGACATATCTCGCATCAAAAGGGTTATTGGCCGCGGTCGCGAGAGTTCCGACCGCGAGAAATAGACTCTGAGTTGTTTCCTCTGTTTTATCTTCTCCTTTGCTATCTAAACTGATTTCTGGATCTTTTAACTCTGTTTCCTCTTCTTTTATGTTAAGATCTTTGATGGGAAGCGTCGAACCATTCGTTTCACGTCCCTGCATAAGCTTTTCGACCTTCTCTTCGACTTCATCAAGAGCATAGACTACTTTGTCCACGGTTGAGTCAATTTCCTCTGCCTTGTCTTGAACCTTGTGTACTCCATCCCAAATCTCTTCCACGTAGGAGTAGGTTTGGTTGTTATGGTCGTTAATAGTTTCTTCCGCTTCATCAAGCTTAACCTCTAAGGTGCGGATGTTTCCACTAGCCTTGCGAATGCTAACTTCGTTCTCTCCAACTCGTCCTTCAACTGCTTCCATTCTCTCCTTGATGGTTTCAGCATATTTGTTTGCTTGAGTCTCGATGGTTTTGAATTGAGCAGAAAGATCTTCAAGCTTTTTGTTAAAGTGAGTTGACATGTTGTCAATTTTCTCGCGAAGGGCGGCTCTTGATGTTGCTTGAGCGGCGATTAAGTGCATGACCACCATCTCTAGTCGACTCAATCGGTGAATGAGTTGGACGTTTTCATCTTGGTGAGGCAGACGACGAGCAGGATGTCTAGGGTTAGCCATTGGAGGTACGTAGGGCTCGTTCTGGAACGTTCTGTAGTCTTCGGTTCGAATTTCTTCGTAGAGATCGCGTAAGTACTGCTTCTTTCTGCGTCTGGTGGCTTGAGGAGTGTTATAGAAACCTTCCTCATAGTGTGTATTTCGATTTATAGGATCCATATCTTCTGAAAATGGAAACAAAATAACCGAAAAATGGAAATATGCAGAAAAAAGGGTTCTAGAGTCGATTACCAACCTTTCTTGGGGTTTTGCGGAAAAGAAAACGCGTGCCTTCCTTGGCAACGGCGCCAAAAACTTGATGTGCTGTCGTGTGGTGAGGGTTGTCAAGTTTTACCCTAAATGAAATCAATAGCCGCAGGTGCACAGCTGATCGATTGTAGTACTTAGGAATCGAATCCACATGGAAGGAGGATCTCTCCTGCAAAAGCATTCGAAAGAAATATAAAGTAAGGAAGTCTAGAACCAAACGGTTTTGTGGGGGTTTTGGTGGTGTGTTTAAAATGTAAAAACGAATCTTAAAGAGAAAATACGGGAATTAAAATGACCTAATAACTAAACTTAGCAAAAACGAGTAAAAATGAGTAAAACGGCTAAACCTAATTGCTTTAATAAAAATCGATTGAAAGGGAATGAAAATAATGAACTAAAGCTTGAAATAAAACGGTGTGAATCTATAAGAAAAGAGGCGCTGGGGTTCAGGGAAGTTTTCTCAGGGGTACGAACGATTCAAAACATTGCTAGAGAGTAAATTTGATAAGATCTTAGCTTTAACTTTTCGAACTGGAGTCACGGACGTATGAATACGCCACTGTCGTGATCATAGACAACTATCTCTCTCAACCCTGACCAGTAGGTTTCCACTCTGGCCCTGGAAAAGAAGAGATGCATTATGTTTAAGAATCGTCAGCATTCACAAATCGCCCATAGGTAGGTTTCCACTCCTATGTTTGTTTTGCTCTCCCAAACTAGATCTGACACCGGATGAACACTTCGTGTCACCAAGCATTTGGATAAGATTGTAGTTCATGGCGCTACTCTCATGCAGTAAAAACAAATTCAGAAGAAAAAGTTCTAAGATTCGGCTCAAAAGCTCATAAAATCCTCACCGAACATATAAATCCCCATCGAAAATCCCTTAGTCCCAAAAATAAAACTACTCAGACATGATGAACGAAATCAAAAACATAGTATTAAAAAGTAGAATAGAAACCGAAATTGAAAAAGAAAGAACAAGGGTTCAAGAGACAAATCTCTCTCTCCCTAAAACCTAAAACTTAAAAAGTATTCTAAAACAATAAGAACATATGAGGGCCTCTGAATTAGGGTTCGTAAAACATGTATTTATAGTGCTCAAGACATCTCTATGGTCTAGGGTTCCGGAATCAAGGCTGGGAAAATGATATGGGCTTCGAAAATGGGCCTTCGGAGTCGGAGTTAGCTGGCCACGGTCGGGATGAGTGTGACCGCGGGAAATGGGTGGCTGGCCGCGGTCGCTGTGCTTCTGACCGTGGGAAATGCTCTGTTGGCCGCGGGTGGAAACGCTTGCCGGCTGGTTTACGGGACATCTTGCTTTTCGCGTATCTTTTGATTGAACCGTTGGATTGCCAAGCTGTAAAATGTGATGGAAAGCTGATACTTCCATCTTTAAGAGATCCAAATTTGAGCTGGATCAGACGGTGAGAAGGCCTTCAATCAGGGGTGAACGTCTGACGGTTTGACTCTGAGCTGAAATCTGGTTTGCTATCCATTTTGTTAAGCTTTTCCCTAAGTTACCTGAAAAGAGTCTTGGAACTACAAATACTAGAAAAACGTAATAAAAGTACTTGAAAGCAATTAAAAACATAGAAAAAGTATTTCAAAACGATCTATAAAAGTGGTCAAAATACGGTGTTATATGCTTTCTTGGGCATAAACTCCATATATCCCGTGATCATCAATGATAGCTTATTAGAGCATGAAGAGAGTGCATTGCTTAGTGAGATAAGAAAGTTCAGGAGAGCCATAGGATATTCTTTGGCTGATATTAGAGGGATCTCTCCTGGCATATGCACCCACAGGATACACCTAGAGGACCAAGCTATGTCCTCTATTGAGCATCAACGACGTCTTAACCCGAACCTCAAGGAGGTGTTTAAAAAGGAGATACTCAAGCTCCTTGAGGCAGGGATAATCTATCCAATCTCTGACTCATGGTGGATATCTCCTGCTCACGTTGTGCCCAAGAAAGGTGGGATCACGGTGGTTAAAAACGAAAAGGATGAGCTTATAGCCCAAAGAACCATAACCGGTCATCGCATGTGCATAGACTATAGAAAACTGAATTATGCTTCTAGAAAATATCATTTTCCTTTGCCATTCATTGATCAAATGCTTGAAAGGCTAGCTAACCATCCTTATTTTTGTTTTCTTGATGGGTACTCGGGTTTCTTTCAAATCCCCATAGATCCCCGAGATCAAGAGAAAACAACATTTACATGCCCTTATGGCACTTATGCTTATAGGAGAATGCCTTTCAGTCTTTGTAATGCACCGGCCACTTTTCAAAGATGTATGATGCATATTTTCTCTGATCTAATTGAAGAGAAAGTGGAGGTGTTTATGGACGATTTTTCCGTCTACGGCTCCTCTTTCTCCGATTGTCTTGCTAATCTATCTCAGGTTTTAAAGCGATGTGAGGAGCACAGGCTCGTCTTGAACTGGGAGAAATGCCATTTCATGTTTCAAGAAGGGATTGTCTTGGGTCACAAGGTATCAGAGAAAGGCATAGAGGTGGACAAAGCCAAGATTGAGGTTATGGTGAACCTGCAAGTTCCTAACTCGGTGAAAGGAATAAGAAGCTTCCTCGGTCACGCAGGGTTCTACAGAAGGTTTATCAAAGATTTCTCTAAAATAGCTCGACCCTTCACGAGGCTATTGTGTAAAGAGGTGGAGTTTATTTGATGATGAATGTGAGGAAGTGTTCAAGAGAATCAAGGAAGTATTGATCAGTGCACCGATTGTCCAAGCCCCTGATTAGTCATTGCCCTTCGAAGTGATGACGGATGCATCTGATTATGCCGTAGGGGCTGCCTTGGGGCAAAAGAAAGATAAGAAGCTCCATGTGATCTATTACGCAAGCCGCACCTTAGATTCAGCTCAAGAGAAGTATGCCACCACCAAGAAAGAAATGCTAGCCATTGTGTTTGCATTTGATAAATTCAGGAGCTATCTCGTGGGATCAAAGGTCACGGTCTATACAGATCACGCGGATTTGAGGTATCTGATGACCAAGAAAGATGCTAAGCCGAGGCTTCTCAGATGGGTTCTGTTACTTCAAGAGTTTGATATGGAGGTGCTTGATAAAAAGGGTATTGAGAATGGAGCTGCCGACCATCTGTCAAAGCTGAGAATCGAAGAACAAGTCCCCATAGATGATGCTTTGCCCGAGGAACACCTCATGCTAGTCAGGTCTTATTTAGAAGTGGAGAAAGCCAACACGATCAAGGAAAGAAGCCTCCATGGTTTGCAGATCTTGTGAACTACTTGTCATGCGGTTTAGAGCCACCAGAGCTAGATTCTTATCAGAGGAAGAAGTTCTTTAGAGATGTGATGAGATATCATTGGGATGAGCCGTATCTATACGTGCTTAACAAGGACCATCTCTATAGACGGTGCTTGGATGAGGAAGAAATCTATCCAGTGCTACAAGAATGCCACGGTTCAGCGTACGGCGGTCACTTAGGTGCATTCAAGACGGTCGCCAAGGTTTTTCAAAGCGGTTTTTGGTGGCCGACTATGTTTAGAGACGCTCAGGAGGTGGTTTCAAGGTGTGAAGCTTGTCAAAGGCATGGTAACATATCCAAGAGGAATGAAATGCCTCAGAATCCGATTCTTCAAGTAGAGGTCTTCGATTGTTGGGGCATTGACTTCATAGGTCCCTTTGTAAGCTCATACGGGAATCAATATATACTTGTTGCTGTGGATTATGTGAGCAAGTGGGTTGAAGCGGTTGCATCTCCGACCAATGATTCGAAAGTCGTGGTAAAGCTCTTTAAGAGCATCATTTTCCCAAGGTTCAGAGTCCCAAGGGTAGTTATCAGTGATGGGGGAAGCCATTTCATCAATAAGACTCTTGAGAGTCTTTTGAAGAAACACGGAGTAAAGCACAAGGTGGCTAGCCCTTATCATCCTCAAACAAGCGGTCAAGTAGAGGTCTCAAACCGCTAGATCAAAGCCATTTTGGAGAGAACCGTGAGCTCATCTAGGAAAGATTGGAGCAAGAAACTAGATGATGCTTTGTGGGCTTACAGGACCGCGTACAAAACCCCCATTGGAACCTCGCCATTTAACTTGCTCTATGGGGAAAGCTGCCATTTACCGGTTGAGTTGGAGTACAAAGCCTTGTGGGCAGTAAAGCTTTTGAACTTGATATTAAGACAGCTCAGGAAAAGAGAGTTCTACAGCCTCACGCGCTCGAGGAGATTCGCTTAGACGCTTTTGAGAGCTCTAAAATCTTCAAAGAAAAGACCAAGGCGCTCCATGACAAGAAGATACACAAGAGAGAGTTCAAAGAAGGGGACCGAGTTCTGTTGTTGATATGTTCATAATTTGCATCATTTAGGTTGCATAAATCATTCCAAATCATGTTTTATTTCATGCATTTTAGGTCCTTAGGGTTTGTTTTAGAACTTAGGAGATGCATTAGGTCCCAATGAGTCTTTGCATATTTTGAGTGTCTATCAGGTGAATATGGAGCTGAAAAGATGAATCCAGAAGGTGGAATGGTGAGCAAAGAGTGAAAAAGTGGAAAAATTGGGTCTTGGGAGATTTTCGGCCATTCTCGCTGGCCAGGAAGGTTTCACCGGCCATTTTCATGTACCGCGGGAAGCTTTACCGGCCATTTCCATGTACCGCGAATGAAGTGTATCGGCCAAAATCTCCGGGTGTGAACGAGTCTCAGAAATCGCCTGTCCGGGGAGCCTTCCGGTCCGATTCAGACGGCGGGTCCTTCATAGAAGTTGGAGAGCATTGGAGCACGGTCTCATAGCAAGTGGAATCGTGGAATTCGGACGCGTGAGCAGAGAGATAAGCTAGTCGGAAGGACGGACGGTGCAGATCAGTTTTGAAGGATGCGAAGGACGGTGCACTTCCAGGCCGATTCAGTTTCCGGGGCCTTCATGAGAATCAGAGACATTTGAGTCCTCTTTCCAGAACATCCGATATCAATCAATTCGGAGCTTTGAGCAGAAAGATACGGTCTCCGGAATGGACATATGTCTAGGCGCCTCTCTCTGGTCGTGTAAATGCTCTTCAAAGATGTGCCCTCCAGGAAACCTTACACTTCCCAAGCACTGAAACTTCCTTCATCCAAGTTGGAGATAAATGAGTCCTCTGTCTTCTGCAACCGGAATTACTCAATTCGGACAGGTCTCCAGGAAGTTACACTCTCCGGAATGCGAGATGGTCCAGACAGCCCAGGATGACTAAGTTAAACATGCCGCGATTTCAATGCCACGGTCCACACTTGGCCGTGGCAACTTTTGTGCACCCTCGGCCAATGACACGATATTCATGCCACGGTGTGAGGCTTGACCGTGGCAAACACACACTTGGCTGAGAGGAACTTAGCAACCGTTCGGCGATTGACACGGCCTAAATGCCACGGTGTGAGGCTTGGCCGTGGCAACATCTTGCAACCTTCGGCGATTGGCACGAGTGATAGATAAGACTTTTTTTAGGTCTCAGGGCTATCAATCCCCTTTGTCGAAGTAGTACAAAGAGGTATCAATCCAGACAAGTCAACGAGACACTAGACTATGATGTTTGTTAATTTAAGTCAAGACAAAAGGTGAAGGTTTTGAACTAAGCTAAGTAACAAACGACTAAGCATGAAAGCTAAAGCAAATGATTAGATCTAAACAGAGACAGGATGCAAATAATAACTAAACGATTCAGATGATGATAATATGTAATAAAGCAAGGGACTTTAGACGAGATACTTGACTCGGGTGCTTCCAAGTTCAACTAGTTGGTTAATGAATCAAAACATCAAGCGGTTTCGTTTAACTTTGAACTCAAGGCATGTTAATCTTCTCATGAAAGTATTAAGCATCTAAACTGATTCTCCTTCATACCAAAAATGTCTTTTGAGAAGCATCGAATCAATCAGCAATAAGAATCAGTTCAAAAAATGTCATTTAAGAGAACAAACTATCACCCCCGCGATGAAAGACTCTTAAACCCTTAACCGAGTGGTTCAGACATTTCTACAAACACTTTTGATGCAAGATATGTCTCAGATCTGAACCTCAAGTGATGTGCTTGGATCCAGCCTAGAGATCTCGTCGGTTAAGGAATGAAACATGCAAGACTAGACACCTAAACCCACTAATCTACCTTGAAAGCACCCTAATCTACTCATCTAAAGCTGCTTAAACGACTACTCACTAATCATAACGAGCTCATTAAGTCTTTTGCAAGACGTGTAGCTAGTCATGATGAGGAGTTTAATGATAGATGACAAAAGAAAATAAAGAAAGAACAAGATTTCTGATGCAAAAACGAGATATCAGATTAGATTGATCAAGTTTCACAAAAGAGGTAAGTTCTTAAAGCCAAAAACAGATAAGAGATCAGATGCCTAGGTTTTTAGTCTCGAAATGTATATATAGCAAAGGTAAAGTGTCACGGGTCAGCCCGGAACAAACCGGGTACTGAACCGCGTTCTTGGGCTGATGGGTGAGTGCCACGGTGTGTCGGAGAGTGAAGCCGAGGTTTTCATGTCGAGGGGCGCACGTGAGTCCAGATCCAAATGAAGATCTCGTGAAGAACACGTCAAGAACATGCATGAACCCTAGTCTTTGATCCATCTTCACGTGTGTGTTCTTGAGCAGCTTTGTTCTTGATTCTGGGCTTGTGACAATGGACCTCGGCATAAAATGCTGAGGCGCTTGGACGTCGAGGGGTTCGGGAGAACAGGGTCCGGCATGCACGCCGAGGTCGCTACACCGAGGTGCATGTTCAACACTTAGTCGTTTCCAGCTCCATTCTACGTGTGCATGCCTTGATCCCAACGTGCCGAGGTATCAGTACGAGGCCTAGCTCAGGATACTTCCAAAATATGAGCCTTGACTTGGCCGATGTCGAGGTAATGATGCCGAGCCCTGAAGAAACACTTAGCGCGTATCGCAACATATTTGGGCCCGTATCGACCATGTCGCCTTCCGGAAGCAGTAACTTTCGACCCACGACTCCAAATGCTCTGAGACCAGTTCCATAGTCAAGGTGACTCAATAAACTCGAACTTTGGTGAAGAAACCGTCGGAGCTTGGGTAGTGGAAGTCTTCCTGGATTTCACATCTTTGAACCGCATCGAAATCACCGGAAAATAAGCTGTTTGGACCGATGTGAACTCCGGAGACTCTATCTTTCAAACCACTCGTCCGAATTGAGCGATCCCTACTGTTCTGAAAAGGTCTTTCACAGATCTCAAACTTTGATGAAGACCGGGCAAGCTGATTTGGTCCGGAAAGGCTCCGTCCGCCGTGACCTTTGTACTTCGCCGTTCAGTTCTCGGATGCGCGTAATGTTGGTGCATCTTCCGGAAGCTGTATCTTTCTCCCTACTGGTCCGAATTGGATGATTCCAACTGTTCTGGGGTCTTTGTTTGATTATCTCCAACTTTGCTGAAGACCCCGCCAACTGATTCGGACCGGAAGGTTCCCCGGATTTCATATCTTTGAATTGCGCAGACAGGACAGATTTTGGGTCGAGAAAAGCTTCCCGCGGTAAGAAAAATGACCGATGGCTGTGTACCGCGTGAGCTTTTTGTCGTAAAATTCTTTCGCTCGGCCAAACTCAACCCGCGGTATTAACGCCTGATCTCGACCCAGGCTGACTTT
>NW_006256909.1:21620359-21622717 GCF_000478725.1 Eutrema salsugineum | reverse complement strand
AAGTGTTTGATGAATTCCTGAAGAGTTGTGTTAGAGGTTTAAGCAATTTTTCATCATGGGAATGATTTGTTAAATGTTTGAATGATCATTGAGAACTGTTTATTAATGCATATTGATTCATATTTCACAAATGGGAATTTGGTTTGAAAATGGATTAGTATAGGGGTTAATACCTTCATGAGAGGATTAACCTAGATTAGAGTTCTTAATCATTTGAATCATGTCTCATCATTGTCATTAGCATTTCTAGTTTAACACCAAAGCACCCTAACCAACTATCATGTCTAGAATCTCATGCCTCCATCATATCATATTCACATCATATCATTTGTCATTGTCATTAGTCTTTAATCCTGTTTATGTTTATAGTTGTCTCTAGATTAATCAAAACCCACTCTTGTTTGCTTGAATTAAGAACTTGATCATATAGCTTAGTGTCTAACACCACATCTGGATTGATAAACCTCTTTGTGCTACATTGACAAGGGGATTGATAGTCCTGAGACCCTAAAAAAGTCTTGTCTATCAATTGGCGCCGTTGCCAAATTGTGGTTTGTTTAGCATTAAGCTCTGATCTGTTCTTCAGATCAAGTGCTTACTTTCTTGTTTTTACTGATTCCTTTCAAGTTCTGTTTGTGATTTCAGGTGTATGAACACCAGGTCTAGATCAAGAAGCTGTGGTCCTCCTTTTCCTCTAAACGACAACATCAACCTTTTGGTACCAAGGAGGAGAAGAGACAGACGTGGTAGACAAATTGATCAGACTGAGATGGCAGAACAAGGAGATCACGTAGTAGATATAGAACAACCAGTTCAGGAGCAACAGGCTCAAGGTCATGGAGCTGGTATTGGAGTTGGTCAAGGGCTTCACCAGGGTAATGTTCAGCAGGAACAGGTGCACCATCAACAAGCTTATGTCCACCAGGGACAAGCTCAAGCTCATCAACAGAGGCATCAGGCCAATGTTCAGCAAAGACACCAGGTGCACCACCAACCCCACCCTTTCCAACCACAGCAAAGAAGATATGAGCAACCCCAAGTCTATGTTGGAGAGAATGACAGGGCCAATGCTCATCAGTATGGAGCTGGTATTCAGGCACCACCTGTGCAAAACAACAACTTTGAAGTGAAAGCATCATTGCTGAATATGGTCCAGAACTCAAAGTTCCATGGGTTAGCAATGGAAGATCCCTTGGAACACTTGGATCAGTTTGACAAGGTGTGTGATCTGACCAAGATAAATGGAGTTTCAGAAGACAGCTTCAAGCTAAGACTATTCCCATTCAGTCTTGGTGATAAAGCTCATCAATGGGAGAAGAATCTTCCAAGAGGCTCCATTCAAACCTGGGAGCAATGCAAGCAAGCCTTCTTATCTAAGTTCTTCTCAACCTCAAGAACTGCAAAACTGAGGAACCAAATCTCTAGCTTCACTCAGCACAGCAATGAAAGTTTTGGTGAAGCATATGAGAGATTCAGGAGCTACACAAACCAATGCCCACACCATGGGTTTAGTGAGGCTTCTCTTCTCAGCACACTGTATAGGGGAGCTCTTCCCAAGATTAGAAACCAGCTGGATACTGCTTCCGATGGGAACTTTCTGGGTAAAGAGATACATGCTGCTTTAGAGCTAGTGGAGAACTTAGCATTGAGCAATGACACTTATGGTGAAGACTATGACAGATCAAATAGGTCTGAAGGTTGAAGCTCAGAACAGAGGCTCACCAGAGAAGTTAAGGAGTTGAGGAGTGAATTGGACAAGCTGAAATTCACCACTCAGAAGCCAATGCATTTTGTTGGAGAGTATGAGGAACCTTCTCAAATTTTTGAGAACATAAGTGAAGAAGGTCTTACCCAAGAGGAGCTCAACTACATTTGGAATCAGAGGTTCCAAAGATATCAGTATGGTAATGCCAATCCAAACCTCTCTTACAGGAACACCAATGTAGCTAACCCACAAGACCAGGTCTATCCCAATTCTCAAGCTCCAAAGAACTTTGTTCCCAAGAACAACTTTCAAGGGTCATTCCAACCCAAGAATCAATTTGGTCAGAATCAGAGTTTTGGTCAACAACAGCAACCATTTCAGGGCACTGGTTACACTTCACAGCAGCCAAAGGCACCACCAGGGTTTGGTCCACCACAGTTCCAACAGCAGGCGCCGGTTCAACAACAGTTTCAGCCACCAATGGTCCAACAGCAGCCACAGATGGGTACAGATATGGTTGGTATTCTGCAACAACTACTTCAGGGTCAACAGACTATGCAGCAGGAAATCAAGGAACTGAAGCAAAACCAGGCATCAAGCTCAAGGAACCAAGGTCACCTACCTGGAAAACCAGAACCCAACCCCAAGGAATG
>NW_006256909.1:21614888-21620259 GCF_000478725.1 Eutrema salsugineum | reverse complement strand
AAGGAACCAGAACCAGAGAAGAAGTATGTGCCACCACCTCCATACCAACCCAAGCTCCCATTTCCAGGGAGATTTAAGAAGCAACTAGTGAACAAGGCAAGAGCTGTATTTGAGAAGGCACTCAAAGAGACACCACTCACAATGCCTCTCATTGATGCATTCCTAATGATGCCAAAGATGGGGAAGTTCTTGAAGGATGCAATTCTGAACAAGACAAAAGAGCTTCAAGGCATGGTAGTACTAAGTCATGAATGCAGTGCTATCATTCAGAAGAAGTCCATTCCAAGGAAGTTAACTGATCCAGGGAGCTTCACACTCCCTTGTGCCATTGGACCTCTTCTATTCTCCGGATGTCTTTGTGATTTAGGAGCATCAGTCAGCTTGATGCCATTCTCAATAGCTAAGAAGTTGGGCTTTAGAGTTTTCAAACCCTCAAGGATTTCTCTTATCCTTGCAGATAGATCAGTTAGATTGCCTGTTGGTATGTTGGAAGATCTACCTGTCAAGATAGGTGGTTTTGAGGTTCCAACAGATTTTGTTGTGCTGGAAATGGATGAGGAACCAGTAGATCCTCTCATCTTGGGCAGGCCATTCTTAGCAACTGCAGGAGCCATCATTGATGTGAGAGGTGGGATAATAGAGCTTCAACTTGGGTCTGAAAGGCTCAAGTTTGATGTGAATGAGATGATGAAGTAACCCACCATTGAAGGTCAATGTTTCTATGTGGAGACAATGGACCAGTTGGCTGATCAGCTGCTTGAGGAGCTGAACACTGAGGATCGTCTTCAAGCTGCTCTAACTCAAGAACAAGGAGAGAATGAGCTCTTGGCTGAAGCAAGTGAGGGTATAAGCTGTATCTGGACAATGCAAGAGAGCTGGGTCTTGAAACAAGGTTTTTGGAGCTGGAACAAAGAGGCTCTGAAGTCTTTGCTATCAAGGAATCAGTCACCAGCCAAAGCAACCTGGACCAGGACTGGAATGAGGCGGATGCACCCTCTGTTGAGCTCAAGCCTCTACCAACAGGGCTCAGGTATGCATTCCTAGGCCTAAACTCTACTTTTCCCGTGATCATAAATGATAACTTGCTGGAGCATGAGGAACGTGCATTACTTAGTGAAATAAGGAAATTCAGGAGAGCCATAGGGTATTCCTTGGCAGATATTAGAGGAATCTCTCCTGATATATGCACCCACAGGATCCACCTGGAGGACCAAGCCATGTCCTCTATTGAGCACCAACGTAGACTTAACCCCAACCTTAGGGAAGTGGTTAAGAAGGAGATACTAAAGCTTCTTGAGGCAGGGATAATTTACCCAATCTCTGACTCAAGATGGGTGTCTCCTGTTCACTTTGTGCCCAAGAAAGGTGGGATCACAGTGGTGAAAAACGATAAGGATGAACTCATAGCTCAGAGAACTATAACTGGCCATCGCATGTGCATTGACTATAGGAAATTGAATTCTGCTTCTAGAAAAGATCATTTCCCTTTACCATTCATTGATCAAATGCTTGAAAGGTTAGCTAATCATCCTTATTTTTGTTTTCTCGATGGGTACTCTGGATTTTTTCAAATTCCCATAGATCCAAGAGATCAAGAGAAAACAACATTCACATGCCCTTATGGCACTTATGCTTATAGGAGAATGCCCTTCGGTTTATGTAATGCACCAGCCACTTTTCAAAGATGTATGATGCACATTTTCTCTGACATTATTGAAGAGAAAGTTGAGGTGTTCATGGATGACTTTAGTGTCTATGGCTCCTCCTTCTCGGATTGTCTCTCTAATTTGACACAGGTGTTGGAGAGATGTGAGCAGCACAACTTGGTGCTGAACTAGGAGAAGTGTCATTTCATGGTGCAAGAAGGAATAGTCCTTGGGCACAAGGTCTCTGAAAAGGGTATTGAGGTTGATAAGGCAAAGGTGGAGGTGATGGTGAATCTGCAAACCCCCACTTCAGTTAAAGGGATAAGGAGCTTCCTGGGTCATGCAGGGTTTTATAGAAGATTCATAAAGGACTTCTCAAGGATTGCCAGGCCCTTAACAAGACTGTTGTGTAAGGAAGTGGATTTCATCTTTGATGCTGAATGTGAAGAAGCCTTTAAGTTGATCAAGGAGGCATTGGTTAGTGCACCAATAGTTCAGGCACCAGACTGGTCTCTACCTTTTGAGGTCATGACAGATGCTTCTGACTTTGCTGTTGGAGCAGTACTTGGACAAAAGAAAGACAAGAAGCTGCACGTGATCTACTATGCCAGTAGAACACTTGACTCTGCCCAAGAAAAGTATGCTACAACTGAAAAGGAAATGCTGGCAATAGTTTTTGCCTTTGATAAGTTCAGAAGCTACCTGGTGGGATCAAAGGTCATTGTGTATACTGATCATGCAGCCCTCAGGTACTTGATGACCAAGAAAGATGCCAAGCCAAGGCTGTTGAGATGGGTTTTATTGCTCCAAGAGTTTGATATGGAGGTGCTTGATAAAAAGGGGATTGAGAATGGTGCTGCAGACCATCTCTCAAGGCTGAGGATTGAAGAAAAAGTCCCCATAGATGATGCTTTGCCTGAAGAGTTTCTGATGGTGCTCCATTCCTACTTGGAATTTGAGGAAGTAGAGAGCATTCAAGAAAGGAGGATGCCTTGGTTTGCAGACATAGTGAACTATCTTGCATATGGGGTGGAGCCTCCTGAATTGGATGCTTACAAGAGGAAAAAGTTCTTCAGAGATGTCCAGAGATACTATTGGGATGAGCCCTACCTCTATGTTCTGAACAAGGATCAGCTTTACAGAAGGTGTCTTGCTGAAGAGGAGATGCAACCTGTGTTGCAAGAATGTCATGGTTCTGCTTTTGGAGGTCACATGGGGGCATTCAAAACTGTGGCAAAGGTTCTTCAAAGTGGGTTTTGGTGGCCTACAATGTTCAAAGATGCCCAGTTGATGGTTTCAGCATGTGATGCCTGTCAGAGGCATGGGAACATATCTAAGAGAAGTGAGATGCCTCAAAACCCCATTCTAGAGGTTGAGATCTTTGATTGCTGGGGGATTGACTTTATGGGACCTTTCATTCAATCCTATGGAAATCAATACATACTTGTTGCTGTGGACTATGTGTCCAAATGGGTTGAGGCCATTGCTTCCCCTACCAATGATTCCAAGGTTGTAGTGAGGCTGTTCAAGAACATCATCTTCCCAAGGTTTGGAGTTCCAAGGGTTGTCATCTCTGATGGAGGATCCCATTTTTTGAACAAGACTCTGGAAGGTTTATTGAGAAAGCATGGAGTTAAACACAAAATAGCTACTCCATATCATCCTCAAACTAGTGGCCAGGTTGAAGTATCCAATAGACAGATCAAGGCCATTCTTGAGAGGACTGTTAGCTCAAGCAGAAAAGATTGGAGCAAAAGGCTAGATGATGCATTATGGGCTTACAGGACTGCCTTTAAAACTCCAATTGGAACATCACCATTCAGTTTGCTATATGGGAAGAGCTGTCACCTTCCTGTTGAGTTGGAGTACAAAGCTATGTGGGCTGTGAAGTTTCTAAACTTTGATATCAAGACAGCTCAAGAGAAAAGGATCATGCAACTTCATGAACTTGAGGAGATCAGGCTTGAAGCTTTTGAAAGCACAAAAATCTATAAGGAGAAGACCAAAGCCCTGCATGACCAGAAGATTCTAAAAAGGGAGTTCAAGTCTGGTGATTTGGTCTTGCTTTTCAACTCCAGACTTAAGTTGTTTCCAGGAAAGCTTAAGTCTAGGTGGTCTGGTCCTTTCAAAGTTCTTGAAGTGAAGCCTTATGGTGCCATTGTCTTGGAAGGGAAGAATGGTCAGGAATTTGTGGTGAATGGACAGAGAATCAAGCATTACTTAGTTTCACAAGGGAAGGAGGAAGCTACATCAGTTCCCCTTCTTGATCCACCAGCCTGTTAATCAGGTTCCCAAAGTCAAACTTAGAGACATTAAACAAAGTGCTCTTGGGAGACACCCCAAGCTTATCCTTTGTAAATATGCTTTTGATCTTCTGATTCTGGTAAATATGTTTTAGAATGTTTTGATGGGTCTGTTGAGTGTTTACAGGTGTTAGGTGTGAGTCTGAACCTTTGGAAAGTGAATGCAGAATGAAAAGAGATGAAGGAATGGAGACAAGCTTGTGCTCAGCCTTTGACATGGGGGCCGGTCACGGTCAAAAACAAGGCATGGCAAGTCTCTTTGTGCTGCCACGGGGAGATAATCACGGTCTCAAGGCCAGACCGTGGCAAAGGAGGCATGTGTTCGGTGAATGCCACGGCCTTGTAACATGGAACCTAAGTGGCCGTGGCAAAAGAGAAAAGAAGAAGGGACTAGGCTCGGACAATGCCACGGTTGGGGTTGCCACGGGAAGAAGTCAGGCCGTGGCAAAGTACACAAAAATCACAAACGTTCGGTGATTGCCACGGTGGGAATGACACGAGACACACCAAGGCCGAGGCAAGGACAAAAAGGGGACCAGGCAACATTTGGACAATGCCACGATTAGGTTGCCACGAGAGGAGTGCCACGGGATAAAGACTAGGCCGTGGCAAAGCAAAAGTGAAGCGGCCAAGGTTCGTTGTTTGCCACGGTCTACAAGACACGGGCTAAAAGCCTGACCGTGGCAAAGTTTTTGAGGGTTTGACCGAAGAGTGAGCACAGCCACGAGGGGTTTGCCACGGGGACACAATCATACCGTGGCAGGAAGAAAGAAGAAGGACAATGCTCGGGGTTTGCCACGGCCTGAAGACACGACCAAGTCGAGACCGCGGCAAAGAGGCAGCATCCTCGAGTGGTAGACACGGGCATGTGACACGGTCAAAGAGGCGCGATCCAAAATTTGAATTCCAGTTGACTGTACGGACGTTGACCGGTCAACAGACGCGCCAGGCCAGCTGTTCCCCACCACTCTTTCTTCTTCATCGCGAGTTTGCTCTCTCTTCTCCATTCTTGAACTCTAAACTTTCATATCTCTCTCGTTGCTGCATCAAATTGAGTGATTCCAACTGCATTGAACTCGTAATCCTGTCTAGTTTCTTGTTGCACATCCGTTTTACACTCGAAACTTGAAGATTCCAAGGTATTTAATCTGTTAAAACTCACCTTTTCCATGCTTTAGAGTACTGTTCATGAACAGAGAAAAACAAATGGAATCGATTTTAATGGGTTTCTTGATACCTTGGAATCATTTTGTGAGTGTTGTGCAAGTAGAATGGATAGGGATTTCATGAATCTTGCTTGAGAATGACCTGTTCTTGGAATTTTTGAGAAATTTTCTTGAAAATCACCATGTGAATAGATTTTTTTTAAGAAATTGTGTTTCAAGCTGAACTCTTTGTGTGCATTGCTTCTTGCCATTGCCT